>NC_136462.1:202866553-202971553 GCF_902686455.1 Sciurus vulgaris
CCTCCGACGCCCCGCCTCTGGGCACGGAGGCTTCGGGGACACTCAGGATCCACACCTTGCACTGCCTGGCTGTCTTCCAAAGTTGCTGAACCCTTTACCCTCTCGCTGGCAGCAAACCGTAGCCTGGCCCAAAGCGAAATGTAAACGTGGCGATCCTGGATAAAAAGGTACGGCTTCCAGGTGACAGCAGCAGAGTGGCAGCCTGGCTTGGGTGCTCGAGGGAGCCTGGGCAGCCAGGCAGGGCAAGCCCAGGCCTGCACGCAGAACATCTTTTCTTTCTTCTTTTTCTTTTCTTTGTTTTTGTTTTGGTACCTGGGATTGAAACCTAGGGGTGCTCTACCACTGAGACACATCCTCAGTCCTTTATGTTTTTTATTTTGAGACAGGGTCTCACTAAATTGCTCAGGGCCTCACTAAGTTGCTGAGGCTGGCCTCAAACTTGCCATCCTCCTGCCTCAGCCTCCCAACTGCTGGGCTTGCCCGGCTTGGTTGATTTTTTAATGGTAAGTCAATGTTGCATTCTGGGGTTACTCTCAGTCATGATATGTCATTCTTTTTTTATGTTCTTGATTCGATTTTCTATGATCTGTGTGACAGTTAATCTGGATTGTCAGCTTGATCAGATTGAAAGACACCTAGGATTAAGAGACTGGGGTGTGCATGAGGGTGTTTCCAGAGACGATGGGCAGATGGGGCTTCACACGGAGGGGTGGGTGGCATCCAGTGTGGGTGGAAGGCATCCAGAGGCTGCAGGAAGAAGCGAGGCGGGTGGAGCTGGGCTCCTGCATGGTGTGACCACTGCCGGCCACCTGGGACAGCAGACTCCTGCTGGTTCACTCTTCAGATGTGGACTCTGACTGATGGTCCCCAGGGTATTCCTAGGCCTTCGGTCCTGGACTGGGTCTGTGACCTGGGTCCCTCTTGTTCTGAGGCTCCAGCATCTGGGCCTGAACGGCACCCAGCCGGGGGCTGCCCAGCTGGTAGCGCTCCTTTGGTGATCACACACCTGCATGCCCTGCTGGCTCTGTTCCTTGGGCAGCCCTGCCTCGCACGGACTTCGGTTTGGGGAATGGTCCCAGGGAAGCAGAGTCATGAGGATGTGGTCTCTGGGTTGGCTCTCTAAGTGGGGACGCTGTTAGTCCATGCGGGAGCTGGCCAGAGGCATGCCAGCGAATGCACTGGGTGCTGTGGTTTGCTACTTGTGAGAGGTGAGGGGCAAGCGCCGCGTAGGCCTGATGCAGATGAACGTTTCTGGAAAAGGGAGGATGTGACCGTGTGGCTGGTTGCTGCTGCTGCACTGCCCGGGAGCAGAGGGAGGATGAGCTCAGTGTCCAGACGCGCACCGCCAGGCCAAGGGCTCCTCGGCGTTCCCTGGAGGGCGACTCGCGGTCACTGGCTGAGGTTGCTGGAAACCGAGCACAAGCCCTCCTCCTGTGGCTGGCTCAGCCCAGCCTCGGGGGGTGTCTGCAGCCTAATGAAGGCACTGCTCCCCTCTATCAGATGTGCTGCAGGCCCCCAGAGGTGCTCCCAGCCTCACTCTCTGTGGACTGGCCTCTCACCTCCCCTGAGGGACCTATTCCTGCTTTGCCTGTGGAAGCAGGAATGACCTTCCACGGCAACTGTCCCTCGGGCCCTGCCTGGTCACCTGCTTCTGCCGCTGGGCCTGTGGCTACATCCAGATTTCAGCAGGCCCCTAGAGGTGAGGTGTGCCCTGTGATCACACGTGAAGGCAACTTCTTGAGTTTTCTTTTTTCTTTTTTGGTACTGGAGATTGATCCCAGGTTACCACTGAGCTCCATCTCCAGCCCTTTTTAAAAATGAAAACTTTGAGACAGGGTCTTGCTAAGTTGCCGAAGTTGCTGAAGTTGGCCTTGAACTTGCAATCCTCCAAGTTGCTGGGATCACAAACCCACCCACGGCACCCGGCAGCTCTCGAGTTTTCTGACTCTTACGAGCAGCCGTCTGGGGAACGTGTGGGAGTGGGTTTCAAAGGTGTGGGATGAGGCGGAAGGAGCATGCGCTGAGGACAGCCGAGTTCACGGGTGTCAGCCATGACGCAGACACTCAGAGGGACACAGCCACTCACCGTGCGCAAGAGACACTGCTTGTCTAGCTGGCTGAAGCCTGGGCCAAAGATGCCTTGCTCAGTGCCCCGGAAATGCCCGCTGTCCCCTGCCTTGCTTCCCATCAAGGGACGCAGAGGCTCAGCAGGACCGGGACACTGGGGTGGATCTGTCACGCGTGACCACTTTCCCGCCTGGGAGGGTCCAGCTGATTGCCTCCACCAGGTCTGAGGGAACACCAGTGTCCCTGGGGAGCTCTTCTCTGCATGCCAGACCTTCCTGCAGGAGCTGTTGCCCATCATCGGATCCGGGGAGGAAGCTTTCAATCACCACAGACAGGGTGGTCCAAGTTACCATGATGGACAGCCAAGGAGAAAAAATGAACAGGATGCTCTGACTCGCGTGGACAGAGCTCTGGTGTTGGCTACTCACAGTGTCTCTCGAAGCCATACAGATGGGAAGCCCATCAAATTCTCACTCAACTTATATAAGCAGAAAAATTCCATGGCAAATGCACAAAATTCTACCTTAGATCACAACAGCAGAGATTCATAGCCCCTCAACCAGTTCCCAGATTTGAACCAGTTTACAGACCCAAACCCCTTGAATGAAGGGGAGGCCAGGTCCCCTTGAGGAAAGGCCCTGGTACAGCACCAAAAAGCTTTACTGTTGACCTTTCTCTCATTTTCCCCCAAAGGCACCTAAGACCTTTTACCAGGGTAACTTGCATTGGGGAAAAGACAATGATCAGAATTTTCGGGTACTCCCAAACACAGGCCCTGTATTGACACTGATTCTGGAGGTCCAAAATGTCATTGTGACCCTCCAGTAAAAGTAGGGGCTTATGGAGGTCAGGAAACCAATGGAGTTTTGGTCAGAGTCTGACTCACCGTGGGTCCAGCGGATCACTAACCTCATCCTGTGGCTATTCCCAGTCCCAAGGTTCACAATCAGGATAGACACACTTAGCACTTGGCAGAGCCTCACACCAGTTCCCTCACCTATGGAGTGAGCACTCTTATCGTGGGAAAGGCCAAATGGAAGCATCAGAGTTGCCTATACCTGGGAAAATAGTGAATAAAAAGCAATATTGCATTGGGCGTGGTGGCCATCTGCTGAAAGACTCCAAAGCCTTCTTATTTTGAGTGGGGCCTGGAATGAAGGCTCTCTAACAGGTGCAGGCTGCTGTGCAGGAGCTGTGCCCTGTGACGTGACATTGACTGAAAACGTTAGCACCAGCTATTGCTCAATCTGCATTATGGTATTTATCGGACGTCAGGAGAGAGTAAGCATCACTCAAAAGCTTTGCCACCTGCTTGGGGGACAGAATTAAGTGCATTCTCAATTGTGCACAGGAAATTATAGAATGATAGGTGAATTATGCCCTTGTTATAGGCAAATAAACATTATTACTTAAGAAACACAGCAGGTGAGTGTGGTGGCATGCCTGTCATTCCAGTGACTCGGGAGACCGAGGCAGGAGAATCACAAATTCAAGATCAGACAGCAACTTAGCGAGACCCTTTCTCAAAATGAAAAATTAAAGAGGAATGGGGATGTAGCTCAGTGGCGGAGCCCCTGCATTCCATCCCTGGTACCCACTCCCCCACAGTTGGGTGTCAAGTTGGTGCAGGGTGGACTTGTATGGTTAATCTGGATTACCAACTTGGGCAGATTGAGAAATGCCTAGGAAACTCCTAGGATTGAGACTCAGGGGTGTGTGAGGGTGCTTCCAGAGGTGATAGCATGTGGGCTGCAAACTGAGGGGAGACCCTCCCTGAACGTGGGTGGCACTGATAGGCTGGGGCGGATGGAAAAAGAGGCCGGAGAGGGAGGAAGCTGCGGCGGATGCAAGCTGGATTCCTCTTGAGTGGGTGCCGTCTCTGCTCTGTCACCTGTGACCTCAGGCTCTGGCCCCCTTGCTCTTTCAGTGTGGCCTTGGACAGCGACTCTCCAGGGAGTCCCAGGCCTCCAGTCTCAGGCTGTGTCTGCGTTACTGGTCCTTCTTGTTCTGAGGTTCCAGCTCCTTGGGTGGAACAGGTGCTGCTCTCCAGCCCGCAGATCTGGGCCGTCGTGGGACCATCCGCTTTTGATCACTGAGCCAGTCTGATGAGCGCCTGTTGCTCTAGAGAACCTGACCAATGTAATTTGTTTAGAGTATTTGTTGCATCTATGCTTACCCCCAACATACGGACTAAAGTGTGATGGGCACAGCTTAAGAACAGACCCATCACCACTGAGAAGTCCAATTTGAGAGTCTTTATTAAGCCAGCCAGCTGACTGTCTCACACATGCCCCAAAAAATGGTTATTGGGAGAACAGCCCCGACCACAGGGTTGTAGGGGTTCTTATACCAAAAATCACATCAATCATTAGTGTCTGTTGCTTTGATTCCAAATTACAAACTAACATCATGAGATCATCAACAGAGGGAGAAGTGGGTCAAAATGACCCTTACCTAGGTACAAACTAAAGAAACTAACATCCACACAATCACTGTTTATATGGTACATTGGTTAAGAGCAATAGAGATCAAAAGACAGCAATTTTTCATTACGTAAGAATTGTCATCTTGTATTGCTAAATGTCATGCTAAGTAACTGAGGATGGGCACAGAGGTGGGGTGTTCCCATGGGAGAAGCTTATTTCCTACATGACATGGAGTCTCAGAGCAAAATGGAGTGTGTTTAGTCATTTCCCTCAGAGTCCGGCCTGTAACACTCTCATGGAGTCAGAGCTGTCAGGCCATCACATAAAGGTCTGTGGTTTTCTTGTGACATTTTGTTTAGTGTGGTGTAGAGATAATGCTGGCCTTAAGGAATGAGTTGGAGCTGGCGCTGTGGCGCACACCTGTAATCCCAGCAACTTGGGAGCCTGAGACAGGAGGAAGGTAAGTTCAAAGCCAGCCTCAGCAACTTAGAGACCCTGTCTCAAAATAAAACACAAAAAGGGCTGGGAAAGTCACTCAGTGGTGAAGCCCCCCTTACCAATCCCTGGTACCAAAAACAAAACAAAACAAAAAAATGAGTTGGAAAGCGTCCCGTCCTCTTGGCTTCACAGATCTGAGTCTCCTGGAGCACAGCAACCTCGTCACCAGCCACCTGCTCTCACCAGTCTGGGAGTGGTCCGGGGGAAGGACACATGGGCACATGTTTCTTTAACTCACGGCGCACTCGGGCAGAAAGGCAGTGGGCGCCGCTGAGAACCAGCGCCGACCTCTTCCTCAAGCTCTGACTTGCCACTAGCCCTACTGTGTGCTTATCAGTGCAGACCTTCATATCTACTAGTTCCTTCTTTTCTTTTTTTTTTTAAAGAGGTCAGCTATTTGTTGAACATGTTACAAAAGAGGTTTAAGTTGGGCATGGTGGGCACACCTGTTATCCCTGAAAGGAAGTGTAAGGCGGGAGGATCACAAGTTCAAGGCCAGCCTGGGTGACCTTGTCTCAAAATAAATAAATAAATAATTGAAACTGATCAATAGAAAAGGGCTGTGGATATAGCTCAGTGGCAGGGCACACCGGGTTCAATCCCTAATACTTAAAAAACAGAACATATCAAAAAGAGGTTAGTTGGGGCTGGGGAGATAGCTCAGTCGGTAGAGTGCTTGCCTTGTAAGCATAAGGCCCTGGGTTCGATCCCCAGCACCCAAAAAAAAAAAAAAAAAAAAAAAAAAAAAGAGGTTAGTCAAAAAATGACCAAGGCCAAGTTGGGTGTGGTACTACACACCTGTGAGCCCAGACACTGGGAGGCTGAAACCGGAGGATTACAAGTCTGAGGCTAGCCTAGGTAACTTAGAGAGACCCTGTCTCAAGAATAAAAACAGGGGCTGGGAATACAGCCCAGTTGGTAGAGTGTTTCCCTCTCAAGCACAAGGCCCTGGGTTCAATCCCCAGCATCACAAAAAAAAAAAAAAAAAAAAAAAAAAAAAAAGATTAAAAACAAAGGGGGGGGGGGAGCTGGGGACGCCGCTCGCATCTCAGTGGTTGGGTACCCTGGAGTTCAATTTCCAGCACCAAAAACGAAAACAAACCAAACAAAAAGCCCTCAGCAGGACAGCAGTGTTGGCCGGCAGCAGTTCCAGCCACGGGGACAGGTCTAGTCCCTGCGCAGCAGACTGGGTTCCCAATGCTGACACTGAACAGGGACTTTGCAAACAAGCCCGCCCAAGAAGGCTCAACACTGATATTGACTGCTCTAACAAGGGCACTGGTCTTATTCTTTTCTCATACTGAGGGTTCAACCCAGTGGTGCTCTACCACTGAGCTACATCCCCACTTTTTAAAAAAAATTTTTTTTGAGCCAGAGTCTCACTTAAGTTGCTCCGACTGGCCTACAAGTTGCGCTCCTCCTGCCTCAGCCTCCCACATTGCTGGGATGACAGGTGCAGCCACCACGCACACTCATTTTCTCCTCTGACAATCACCTTGTCGTCACACAGGAGGGCTGAGCAGGTGCAGCTGAGCTGCAAATGGAAGCCATGGTATGGGTGAACCCTGGGCTGGTGTCTGCTGGACCTGGTGCTGGCCACTGCATGCAGTGGGGGCCTCGTCCCAGTAAGGCCCTAGCGTCACTGAGCTTCACACTGGCAGCGAGGAGACACAATCCATCACCTCACTCAGGACTTGCTTTACATTTTCCTCTTCTAAGCTTTCTTACAGATGGGACATGTTATATAAAAACTCTTATATCCTTGTCTGCTACTTCTAACGTTTGGGTCAGTTCTGAACCAATTTCCACGGATTGTCTTTTCTTTTCATTAATGGCGCTGTTTTCAGCTTTTCTGTATGACTGATGGTCTTTTTATTTTTTGACGTGCTGGGGATTAAACCCTGGGGCACTTTACCAATGAGCTATGTCCTCAGCCCTCCCCTTTTTTTGAGATAGAGACTTGCTATGTTGCTGGCTGGCCTTAAACTTGCCATCCTCCTGCTTTGGCCTCCCCAATTGCTGTTATTATAGGGGTGCCAGGAAGTCTTCTACTGGAAGCCAGACAATGTGCTTTTTACCTTGGAGGGCAGGTAATGTGACTGCATCTCATAGACTCTTAAGCTTTTTTCCTGGGATGCAGTGAAGTTACCTGGAAAGAGCAGCCCCTTTCAGGTCTTGCTTTTACCATGTTAGGTGGAACCAGGGCTGCATTTAGGCAGGCAATATTATTTTCCACTGCTGAGGTTCCTTCTAATCCTTGTGGACTGAACTCTTCCTGTGTAGTTGATGGGAAAGGTATTGTCCAGTCCAGTGGCCCACTGGATACTGTGCCCCTTAAGTTTAGGATGGTTCTGTTTTTTTTTTTGGGGGGGGGGTACTGGGGATTGAACCCAGGGGTGCTTTAGCACTGAGCCACACCCCCAGCCCTCTTTTGTATTTTATTTAGAAACAGGGCCTCGCTAAGTTTCTGAGGCTGGCTTTGAACTCAAGCCTCCTGCCTCGCCCCCGGAGTCACTGGGGTTTCAGGCGTGTGCCACCAGGCCCCGGGAAGATGTTCTTTCCCAGCCTGGGGAGAATGTACTGACAGCTCTCAGCTGACTCTGCAGTCCTCTTCTGCCACAATCTTCTCTGGCACTCTAGCTGCCTCGTCTCTGGCTGTTTAGCTACAAAGACTCTCCTGACCCCCAGGCCTTGTTGGGCCAACCTACAGACGTGGCCAGGACAGCTGCAGATCTGCAACTGCAAGTAAACAGTCATCTCTGCCCTTGTGCTGGGCTTCTGGAAAGAGCACATGCCCCAAGGCCCATGTGCACCAAGATTTTCCTAAAGGGCCAGTGGGCTCACTTCCACTTGAGGCTGCATTCCAGGAAAGCACCAGCACACAGACACCATGAACAGCTGGTTTCCAGGTGCCAGTCGGGAACCTGCTGCTCAGATCCTGATGATAAACCCTCTCACGATGCTAATGACACTGCCACAGGCTGAGAGCTCTTGGTGCACTCCTTCAACGCAGGGCCTTGCAGGCCTACTGTGTGCAGTGCCACAGGGTGAGCAGCTCCAGTCCTCTGGGGAAAGGACCTTGAATACACAGGAAAGTTCCACGCCCATGCAACGACAGGCAGATCAGTATGTGAGAAAAGGGGTTCTGGGAGGGCACTCAACAAGATGACGCGAGGGAGGTGGTGAAAAACCCGTGGGCGCTGAGGGGCAGCGTAGGCCTGGGCCCTGACTCCTGAGTGTCTGGGGGCGGGCGACTCTGGGATATTACTCGCAGCTTGGGATTTTTCTATTTTCTTCATTAATGGGCCCCCGGCAGGACAGAGCCTGGCACGAGCACTTCTCAGTCAACACTGCTGGGGAAAGGTTCTTCCTCGTTTGCACCGGGGATTGGACCCGCTCCTCCGCTCTCTTTTTGTTCCTGTGGGACGCTGCCCAGGCTGGCCCCGCGCCCTCCTGCCTTAGCCTCCCGAGTGGCTGGGACCGCAGGCGGGGGCCATCGCGAGAGGCGACGGCGGTGCGGGGCCAGGAGTGTGGGCCCGGTTCTGCCCCTGGTCTTGTCTGGCCGAGCTCCTTCCGCCTGGCCGCAGTTTCCCCAGGGGCTGGTTTCTTCGCCCTAGGACGCAGGTCCAGGCCGCCGGCGAGGCCCCGGCACGGGCTACTACGCCTGCCCTGCCGCGCTGGACCCGGCCACGCGCTGTACCGAGCCACCCTCGCCCCGGGAAGGCCAGCCCCGACCGCCCGCGTCCCCGCAACCCGGCCCGTGGCGCGCGGGAGAGGCCGGAAGCGGAAGCGAGGCGCTCCGGAAGCGGAAGCGGGGCGCTCCGGACGTGCCGGCAGGGACGCACGCGCGGACGCGGGCGGCGGCCGACCCGGAAGCGCTCGCCGGCCCCGCCCGCCGCCGACATCACTGCCGGGGCCCGGGCCACCTCCTTTCTGCGCTCGCTCTCGCGGTGGAGGCAGCAGGTGGGCCGCGTGGTGCGGGTTGCGATCAGGCCCGGGGCCCTGGTCGGGGCCAGGTCGGGGGTCAGGGCCGGGGTTGTGCGGGGCCGGGGACCGGGCGGGGCCGGGATCGGGGGGCTGCGGGGCCGGAGGCCGGACGCCGACCTCATGGCGCCGCGCGGTGACCCCGCAGGCGCGCTTCGACATGCAGAACGACGCCGGCGAGTTCGTGGACCTGTACGTGCCGCGGAAATGGTGAGCGCCCCTGCCCCGTCCTTTGCCCCGCGGTCGGACCCCGCAGGCCCCGCCGCTCACTGCGACCCTTCCCTCGCAGCTCCGCCAGCAACCGCATCATCGGTGCCAAGGACCACGCGTCCATCCAGATGAACGTGGCCGAGGTGAGCCCGCCTTTTGGAAGGCCTGCCCCGTGGGGAGGGATCTTGGGTTTAGGAAACTGCTCCGGGCTGGCTTTGTGCGTTTCTTCCCAAACCCCAGGTGAGTGGCATTTCCACGTCTTTTCTTTACAGGTAGACAAGGTCACCGGCAGGTTTAATGGCCAGTTTAAAACCTACGCTATCTGCGGGGCCATTCGCAGGATGGTGAGTTTTCCCTAGGCCTTGCCTACCAGTTCCCTCCATCCCCCCCAGCACTGTGCGCTTTGGCCTGGACGTTGGAGGATGTAATGGTGGCTTCCGGCCCTCAGGCTGGTAGATTGTTGGTTTGCTGGCTGTCTGCCCTTGGAGCCCAGGAAAAGGAGTACTCTGAGAAAGGAGTCAGGTAGCTTTCAGCTAGGGTCTTGCTGGCGCTGCCCGCACCTTAGTCTCTCCTGATTGGTTGTTGGGCACAAATGTTGGTTTGACAGGGCGTGCAGAACCTCCTGCCAGCTCAGGTATGAGGTGGAAATACTACTCTCTGATCACCTTTTTTTTTTTTTTAAAAGGGTGAGTCAGATGACTCCATTCTCCGATTGGCCAAGGCAGACGGCATCGTCTCAAAGTAAGGGGGCTGTTGCATGTGGGCAGAGTGGCCCAGGACTTCACCAGATATGGTTTAATACTGGTCTTCTTTCCTTGTAGGAATTTTTGACTGGAGAGAATTGTGGATGTGGAACATTTGTCATAAATAAAAAGTGAAAAGTCACCTGCGTGGGTCTGGTCTGTCCCTCTGGACTCTAGAACAGGCACTTTACTGTGAATGGGTGACTAGAGTGGGTATTGTATGTAGTTACCTGAAAGGAGAAACTTAAGTATGTTGCAAAACAAAGTTTTACTTCGACAAACACATTATCCATTTGAAAACAATCTGTGACGTAAACTTGAACATTCTGAGGTCAGATACTCACTTATATGCGTTCATGTCCAGGACTGTTGCATGGGTAGACATGACACCGGGTCTGGCTTTGTTTGGTCACAGCCCAGACTTGAGTTGGGCTATAAGGTCACAGGTTCAAGCTGTCATTTAAGTACTGGCTTTTTTTGCAGCAACTCTCTGGGTACTGCACGGCATAGCTCTGGGCATTGTTGAGGAGAACATACAGAAGGAAGGCTTCCGACACACCAGTTTGGTCAATGACTAGATCTCATGACATACACACACCTAAGTTAGTACTGTTTAACAGACGTTTCCTTATTAGTGTCTATGGGGACATGTCCCCTGAGGGTAGATTGTAAACCAGAGCAGTGCCTGGCTCATAGTCCCCTTAACAGGAGTGCCACTGTGATGCTGTTGGTGTCAGAACAGGCTGCTTTTCAGAGTTGGTGGGGCCCAGGCCCAGTGTTTGCAGGGTGTAGTTTTGGTGCATAAAAGGTCTCTGGACTCTCCTTGGCTTTTAGAAGACAATGACCTGCTCTAGCCATTCCTGTTAACCTGGATGGTCAGCTGTGCTGTATCTGCTACGGTGGGTATGGACCTGAATGCCTCCAGCAGTGGAACTGACATCTCCTTTCTGCAAGAGCACAGGCCATATGAACAGAATTCTTAGTCCCGCTGGTGACAGGTTTGTAGGATAGACAGCTTGGTGGCCCAGCCAGAATTGCCATTTTTGAGGCCAGCTGGGCTATGAGGGAAAACAGCAGTCCTTGGTTGCTCAATGTTCTTGCTGGGGCAGCAGCCTAGGGAACTGGACACATGGTCCACTGTAAGAATGTTGGACCTGGAAAAGCTGGAAATGGCCCTGCTTCTCTGAGCACAGACATGCACGGAAGGGACAGTGATGGCCCTTTGGCATGGCAGACTGTACTGGCTAAGATAGTATCTGCTTTTTGCTGAGGAAGAAAAGGCATTGACCTCTTGCCTGAGGGTCAAGCATGATTCCAAGGTACACCTTTGGCAGACCTCATGGAACCCAGTTGTTCCCTTAAAGTCCCACAGAACCAAATCCCAAGTCATAATAAATAACATTTTCACGGTCACAATATTGCTTAGGAAAATCAAGAGCCAAGAGCCAGCGGTTGTCCTGAAGGTCCAGTGTCATAGATAGATGGGTTTTCCTGGCAAGAGGCATAGGGTGGGTCCTGGCATGGGATGGGCTGGAAACTGCCGAGCCCTTCAGATATGTGACAGCACTGGGGTTTCACAGTGAAGTGAAAGCTCAAAAACAGGTCCGAGTCCAGATCAAAACAGACCAGGCGTCTGCCCTTGGTGGCTTACCCCAGCATCAGAAGCTGCCTGTGCAGATGCAGGGAGTTCTGGTGGAAGCAGGTAGTCAGGGGGCACAGATGCTGGGGGATGCTGCCTAGGCTGTGTTCTGCATCTGGAAAAACGTAACGCCCAAGATGCGTACTCGTGTAAGTCAGATGTGACAACGAGACGTGGCGTGTCGTGA
Source organism: Sciurus vulgaris (assembly GCF_902686455.1). Classification (NCBI taxonomy): domain Eukaryota; kingdom Metazoa; phylum Chordata; class Mammalia; order Rodentia; family Sciuridae; genus Sciurus; species Sciurus vulgaris. The sequence continues at coordinate 202,878,308 of NC_136462.1, forward strand.
GGTCTGGACATGCAGCTCTCCAGTGCTGTGGGTGTGAAGGTTTGCAAGGCAAGGTGAAGGAGAGGCCAAGACGTGGATTCGCCGCCACATGATGTGAACAAAGGTCCTGGTGCCAGGCCCTTCTCAGGCACATGAGAAACACGCCAAACCCCCACACTGTCCATGTAGTACTCCAGGAAAACTCTCAGAAACCCTTGGAGGTGTGGTGCACTTTGGAATGAAAGTGACATGCTTTTCCAAGGAAACCCAGAATAAAGAGAAGCTGCACGGGCTGGAAGCGGGGCTGGTGGGGTGGCTGCTGGCCTACGCCTGGGCCAAAGGCTGTGCCTTCTGCCCAGCAACCTTCCTGCGAGTACATGCCTGGCCTAGAGCTGCTGGGTGAGCCGTCTGTAGTGAGGTAAGACTTGGTTCTCGGGGAGATACAGGGCCAGCTCCAAAGCCACGAGCACCGTGAACTCAAACCCAATGAGATCTCGCCTGTTGAATCGGAATCTTTCTTCCAGCTTCTGTGTGAAGGAGAGAAGGGTTCAACAGGTTAACCCAGCTCGGCACCCCTACCTGAGCAGTGTCTTTGGGTGTCAGCTGCCCTACCAGTCGAGCCATGGACAGGCCTCCCTCCAGCATGGCCTTGCTCCTTGGGGATGGACTGCCTTGGGCCACCACAGCAGGGCCTCCCTACTCACATCAATGAGCTGCTTCACTTCGTTTTTGCGGAGGTCACTGCTGATCTTGGCCGCGAGCAGCACGCAGGCACCCGCGCACAGCTTGCGGTTCTGCTTGTTGAGCTTGCCCTGCAGCACCAGCTTCTCGAAGTACACGTAGGCCATGGACACGGTGCCTGGCTCCAGGCTGCACTCCTCCGACAGGTTCCGCATCTCCCGCTTCAGACTGGTGGGACAACATGTCTGAGGGCAGAGGCCCTGCTGCTGCTGAGGCAGCCACCGTGGCTTGTGCCATGTGCCTGGGGTAATACCAGGGAGCAGGCTGGGGCATCTGCCTGGCCCTTCTTACCTCCGGATTTTGCTTAGTGTCAGTTTGATGTGAGGGAACTTCTCCTTAAAGGTCTCGTTCATGTCCTTCTTGAGGTCCGAGGGCTTCACGTACTCTATCACCGTGGTCTGCAACAGAAGTGAGGCAGGGTAGGGCTAGCCCAGCGCAAGGGCAGGTTTGTGTGGCCTGGCTTTGCAAACGTGAATGTGAGGAGCTTCAGAGAGGTGCCTGGATCTCCAAGCACGAAATGGCTGAAGAGCCTGCCTGTCCTTGGGAGGCTCTGGCTGCGTCTCTGAGGGCTGACCCCAGGTAAGCAGGGCCAGCCTGGCTCCCTGACCTACACATTGCCCATGTCTGTGGCCCTGGTCCCTCTCCTGTTGCTGCTGTTGTTCTGGAGTGGGGTGGGTCCTGTACGCTGGCTATTGTGGGCTTCTGAGCACCAGGGCTGGCTTGCCCACAGCCCACCCATGTGCCCTGAGCTATGGTGGGGTGAGGTGGGCAGCTTGCAGGGCACAGGTGGCAGGTGCTCACCATGTATGAGGCAAAGATGAGGACCCGCTTGTGCTTTCCACAGGGCCACTGCGGGTCATCCAGGAGGTTGGGGTTGTATTCCAGGGTGTCTCCCACATCACTCCCTGCAAGCAGAGGCAGCTCCTGACCCACCGCAGCCTTGTGTGGAAACCATCCAGTCCAGAGGGGAGGCATCACAGCAGAGCACCTCAGGTCTGTGAGGGGCTCCAGGCCAGTTCCCTCCCTGCCCCACAGCCCAGGTTAAAGGGACAGATGTCCTGCAGGGACAAGGAGAGGTTAGGTTCCTCCTTGAAGTAGCTGGGGGCATGGTTCCTTTCCACCACCTGGCCTGGGCCGAGCCCAGAGCTGTGTGCTATCTGGAGCCTTTTCTCTCCTGAGGGGAGCTGCTGACCCTGCTCCGCGGCCAGACTCTGCCATGAGCTCTGAGTGTGAATGTGGCCTATTGGTGCTGCTGCCTCCCCTGTGCGACAGGAAGATGGGCAGGGTACCTAGCTCTGTGCCAGCTGGTACCGACTTGGTGGTAGCAGGTTTGTGTCTTGACCCTGGCAGAGCCCGGGAGATGCTGGGCCGAGGCTGGGGCAGCGGGCCATGGCTGTCACTCTTGTGTGCGACCAGGGCGTTGGTAGGATACAGGAACTTTGCATAAGACACAACCTGGAAAAGCAATCACACCGGGGCTCAGTCCTGCTTCCCAAGAACAAGGTGCAAAGGAGCTGTGTCTTCCACACTGCAGGAAGGCCCAGCTGCAGTGCACCTGAGTGCCACCGAGACGGAACCCAACTCAGAGCCAGTGGTCTCAGGCCATCAGCTTCCCACACCTGGTCTGGATCTGTAGCGCCATGATACCCCCTGCTTCTGAAGATCTTGGCCTTAGTCCACAGGCCCAGAGGAAGGGCCAGACAGTAGGAGAGCCTGGGCTGCACAGGGGCGGTATAGCACATGGCTGGCTGACCCCAGGTCACTTCTCAGGGCTGGCTACAAGGGCAGCTGCTGACAGGCATGGTGGTCCATTTCCCCATGGCTGGGTGGCCCACTCCCACATTCTGCCTTCCCATGTCCCTCTGTGGGCACTGGCTGCAGGGCTGCTCCTGCTGACCCAGCCCTGACTGTGTTGGCCACTGGCTGGCCCTGGGGCTCTTGCCTTTCCATCTGCTCCCAGTTCAACACCTTCCAACTCAAAGACCATCTCGGAAGAAACGGAAACGCCGCCAGACGGATGCCTCTGCTTCTGGCTGTCCACCCTCAGGTCACTGCAAAGTACAGGAGGGGAGGGGCTGTGGCCCTACTGCCGGTGGCTGGTGGGTGGGAGCTAGGTCGGTACTGCTGTCTGGTACCAGCAGCTCAGCACACCTGTCCATCTGTACAGTGTTCACACCCCTCTGGTCAGAATGAGTGGACAGGCAGGGCTGGAGGCATGTCAGGGGTGCTTTCCTTGTCAGGCCGGCTCTGCCTAGCTCCCGACCTGTCACAGACTCTGCCTATCAAACACTTGGGCACCGGCAGCACAGTGGCCCAGCTCTGCACCCACCTTCGCTCAAGCCCAAGTCTGCCTCCTAGATGTGCTGAACATGTCACCTGCAGCACAGCCCTTGGAGCGGCTCAGCCTGGACCCTGAAAACCAGCACCTCCCCACAGGGGCGGGGCTTTTCCTGTCGCCAATTGTTTTTATGCCAGAGTTACACACAGTGCTGCCCCACCCAACAGCCATTTTCTTCTTCCCTGAAGTATGCTCAGGACACGGCTGCCTGAACCAGTCACAAAGATGCCCGACACAGGAGGGACAGGAACCACACAGGCAACCTGTACATAGGTTGAATAGAAACCAGGGCCCCCATAAAATGAGGACCTGAGGTGGCCGGAGTTCCTGAGCTCTGGAAGCAGTGGCCATGCTGCAAAGCCTGCAGGCCCAGCTGGCACCTCTGTTGTGGGCTGCACCGACATCTCCCACGCCAGGCTGGGCTCCAGGCCTGGGATCTGCCCAGATGCGAGTGCTGGTGTGAGCGCTCACCTGATCCGCAGGCCTTCTCCATAGGGCAGGACTGAGAAGGCTGCACACAAGGACCGCTTGGCACAGATGAGCACGATCCTGTGGGGAGGGCAGGGGGTCAGAGCCGGTCGTGGGCCTTTCCAACGGGAAGTTCCATTCTGCCTGAGTTCATGTGATGGGAAGGTGCCAGCTGTCCAAGGGGGCTCATCCCAGGAAGCTGGGGCCATGGTCAGCAGACCTGGTCACCTCTGCACGGGGCTGTCTGTTACCTAGGATGTGCTTGATGGGGGCACCCCTCCCTGGGGTGCTGCTGCAGGTGTGTGGGCATGACAGCAACAGCCAGGCAGGGGACACAGCTCTCAGGAAAGGCCAGGCCTCCTTTGTAAAGGCAGAAGGTGCACTCAGCCAGGCATGAGGTCCTGAGATGAGCAGAGCCTAAGGGCATCAGAAGTGTCTAGAATATGAGGCTCCTGGGAACACAAAGCTGCACCCACAGCTTCTTGACCTTTGCACTGAGTGCTGCCCTACCAGGTTCCACAGCTCTGCATTTAGGTCTGCCTGGGAGCTTCCCTGGCCAGACCATGTTGCAGTGTCCCCTGGAGGAAGCCTCCATCTAAGGCTATGGTCACCTTGGGAGTGCTGCAGGGTGGCCTCCAGGGGGAAGGGGAACCCTTTGGATCCTCTGGGTCAGGGTGAGGGACAGGAAATGGGATCCACCAGGACAGGCTGCACATATCCTCCTGGGGACCAGCCTGGTGCTTTCTGGGCAGCTGGGAGTCAGTGTCTCGTTCAGCCTCTGCATGTGCTTCCACACACAGCCACGGCTCCTCTCCTGGGCTCATCTCTGAGCTGAGCCCATTTCTGTGTTTTCAGTTTTCCCTGGGATTGCACAGTGGGGATCCCTGGCCAGGTGGGGGATCTGCTTGTGCTCTGTGGGTACAGGGAAGGTGAGTGTCTGCTTCTAAATGGTCATGGGATGGGCTATGGGCACAAGGACAAAGCCTGGAATCCTGCATTGGCTTCCAGGGACTACAGGCTGCCCTGGGTTGGGCCCTGGAGCCATCACCTGCTGTTCCTGGTGTCATACTGCCTCATGTTCTTGATGAAGTGGGTCTTCTTCAGCCCTTTGTGTCTTGGTGATCCAGATGCATGTTTGGTCCTGTAGGTAGACAGGGAGGTCATTCCTGTCCTCTTGGGACCCTCTCTATCCCAGGGGTTGTCGGAGTGCCTACCTCTGCACTGAGGCACATCCCACTGCATCTTCCAGAAACTCCAGGGAGCAGCGCTGGGATGTGACTCGCCTCCTGTAAGGAAGACAATGCAGCCTCAGGACACTGCGCGGGTTCCAGGGTCACCTTGAAGGCTGTGCCACCTGAACAGAGCTGGTGCCCCAGATGTGCAGGGCAGAGCCACTGTGGGGCCAAGAGTGACCCAGGCTGCTCACTTCTGGGCTAAGAGGCTTTGGTAGCCTGAGAGGAGGAGGAGGAGGAGGAATCGTCTTTGTGCTCCTTGCTAGGGACAAGTGGCCCTGCTGGGCAGGCTCTGTAAACAGAATAAGCCACATTAACTTCCCCTGCCCTGGAGGGGTACTAAGTGCACAGCGGCTCCAACAGGCTTCTCCTGTGGGGCCCATGGGGGCTTGTCCCAGCAGGCAGGCCCTGTAGCCCATGGCTGCCCAGAGGCACCAGCCAAACACATAGTCCTTCTCACTGAGGGCTGCTCCCTGCAGGAGCCACACCCCACTGGCTCAGGGCCTCACGGGCTATTCCTGGGTTTGGAACATTCTTTTTCAGCTCTGTAGGTGGCCATGTCCTTCTAGACTTTAGGTTTTAGCTGTGTGTTGCCCCTCAGGGCTGCTGGACTGCACTCTCCTGTGGCCACATGGCGTGCTGGTAACATTGGTAATGGACAGCCAGGTCTCGCTGTCTCCTGGCTGTCTGCCCCCTCTACAGGAGCATCAGCCCCCAGGGGATGTGGCAGGGGGCATGTGCTCACTGCTGGTTCCCAGTGCCAGTGCCCAGAGGCCAGGATGCAGAGGCAGAGTTTGAATGGCACATGAGAGGGCTCTGGGAAGGTGGCATCCCAGCGCCGGCTGCTGGGACCATGCTTCTCGAGACTGAGATCTTAGCACCCTGCACAGCTGTAACTATATACCAAGGTTCCCAAGGTCACCACGGACTCCCGGTCCCTACAGGGGAGGATGTTAGACCGCACAGGAAAGTGGGCTCACAGCAGAGCTCCCAAGGCAGATTCTGGAGGTCAAGCATGGAAGGCAGGTGGGTCTGCAGCTCTAGGCTAAGGGCTTGCCCCAGGCTGTCGGCCCCCAGGGCAGTCTGAGGACAGAGATACCAGGGGTCAGTGGTGAGGCTGCACCAAGCTGAGCACCACATCTCCAAGGTTCTCTCATGGCCCTCGAGCACTGGGCTTACATGCGGAGAAGCTTTGCTTTTAGCTTTATTCTTCCATATTTAAAAAGAGGTGTATATATTTTAATAGAAAATACAGAGAAGCAAACATTTAAAAACATTTTCGCCCAATCACTCATGATCCTACTCCCCAAGGTCAGCGTGCTACTGTCCTGGCATGGGGTCACTCAACTCACAGGGCCACACTGTGACATGCTGCAGCCACCTCCACATGCAGATGGCACACCTGGTGTGAGATGCACCCCCAGTGTGGCTGGGCTTGCTCTGCTTACGAGGGCCCTGGGACCAGCTCACCTATGTCCTGGGGCAGCAGGCCCACTGAATACTCCCTCGCGTGCCAGCCATCAGCACTCTTGCCTGACTGCTCCACAGGGAGGTCCCTAGAACTGCTGTCCAAGGGGAAAGCTAAGACCCCAAACAGAATCTGAAGACCCATACACGAGCCACACCCCTTCCTGACTTCAGGAATCCCCAGACATTTTCCACAAGAGCTGAGCCACATACTTGCTGAACAGCTGCAGGAATGACTCCTCCCAGGACATGGCACCTGCTGGCCCCCAGGTGTGCAGGACAAGCTGGAGTCCTTCCCGACATGGGCACAGGAACTCAAAGGGATCAAATGGCTCTCAGGCCCATGCAGCTGTACAGCAAAGCTGGGACTTGAATCCAGGTGTGTTTGAGACTGCCAAGCTTTGCTCTTGTCCTTGTACCAGGAGCCATGGATGAACATGCTGGGCACCCAGAGTGTTCCAGAAATGCAGGTTATAAGGTTTGATGCCAATTCATGCAACACTGCAGTTATTAGGAGAAGCATACCAAGTCAAGATAATGACAACAGGGAGGGTGCTGCAGGTGACAGTGGTGGTGCTGGTGCTGGTGCTGGTGCTGGTGGTGACAATGGTATTGGTGAGGATGGTGTGGTGATGGCCACGTTGGTGGTGATGGTATTCGTGATGGTGACAGTACTGGAGTGAGGGGACGGAATGCCATCAAGGGCTTGCTCAGTGCTGGACAGGTTACCTGCTATGCTTGTGCCTTATTTTGCTCACCTCCTGCCACCTGAGGAGGTATGGGGCATTACATCTTTCTTCAGGGTCAGTGGCCAGCTGGGGGCAGAGGGCTTACTGAGCTAGAAGGCCAGGCAGGGCTTGCTCTGAAGGCTCTGGAGTGCCCACTGGCTCCGTGGCTAACGGGCTGCCCACGTCTGTCTTCCTAGAGGGTATGGTGGAGGGTATGATGAGCAAAACCAAGGGCTGCACACCAACACCGGCACTCTGGTACGTGTGCATGTGACATGGCAGGACCTGGCCTGTCCACCATCAGTCTTCAGCCAGAGTGGAAACTCAAAAGGCGAGTCTGACTGGGCGGGGATCCATGCAGACCCCAAGTCAGTTGCAAGGGGACAGAGGTGCTGCCGAGCAAAAAGTGGATGGGGACAGGAAAACAAACTTCTGGTCACAAAAGAGACAACTGGTCTGACATGGCGAGACACAAACTGCAGAGCTGAGCATGTCCCACTGGGGTGCTGGGGCTTAACTGTGTTCCCCTCAACTGCAGAATGTGACTGTATTTAGACACAGGGTCTCTAAGGAAGTGATGAGGGTAAACCAGTCACTAGAGCAAGCCCTAATCCAATCTGATGGGTGACAAGATCAGGACAGAGACAACATAAGACACAGGGAGAAGAGGCCACAGGCTGGGGAGGAGGCCCAGGAAAAACCAACCCTGATCTGGGCTTCTGGAGTACAGAATGAGAGAAAGGAACACTTGCTGTTCAGGCCCCAAGCTGGAGGTACTCTGTCATGGCAGCCGAGCTGACCAACCCTGCAGGCGTGAAGCCATGTGGTAAAGTTGGGCTGGAGACTGGTCTGCGAGCTCACTAGCTCAGCCTGTAATCTGAAGAGGTTTCAGGATAGCTCTGAGCACCTACTGTGCACTACGGCTATGTGTTAAGGACAAGCACAGTCAGGACAGAGCTGACCCATCCTTTAATGGCTACCCCAGAGGGCAGAGGTTGGCTTCGGCTCTGCAGCCTGTGCCACGTGACCCGGGGCTGCCTGCAGCCTGAGCAGTGTGGGCCTGTGCCCATCTGTCAGCAGGAGCTGTTCACTCAGCGTGAGCCAAGGCCAGGTCCTGGGGAAGGGAGAGGGAGTTCATGGGAGCTGTGGCTTGCCAGGTGCAGCATCTCCCAGCAGGACCCCTGATTTGTGCAAGGCCTGGTGTGCTCAGGCCCACACCACACCCTCACCACATAGGAGCCGGGGTTAGGAACAGAGTCGCCACCTCACACCAACACTGGCGAGGCCGGGATGTCATTCACACCAAGTGGCAGTGGCATGCAGTCACACGGCAGAGTGGTCCAGCTCCTGGTGGGCCCTGGGCTGCTGCCCGGCCCACATGCATAGGCTTCCTTTCTCACTATGCAGTGGCATGGGCCTCCTACGTGACGAAGGCGGCAGGAAGAGAAACCAGGACTGAGAAAGGAAGCAGACCCAGGGATGCAGGGAGCCATTCACCGGTCACCAGAGAGGGCTCTGCATCCACCTGCTCTGGCTCGTGGGGGGTACGGTGCCAGGCTGGCCAGGCGACCCAGCAAGGGCCCCAGACACTTGGTCTGGTAAGCCTGGTCAGGAGAGACTGGGGCCAGCCAGGATGGCAGAGGGGAAGAGGGACCTCTGCAGGACAGTGGAGGGGCTGAGAGCCCAGCTGCCTCAGAGACGTGGGGGTGCCATCTGAGCACTGCCCCCTGCTGCCCTGAGCAGGTGCCTAGCTGGTTGCTGGATGCACAGGCCTGGAGCCGGGAAAGCAGCCAGTGGAGGTGGAGCTTGTGGAGCATCCTGTGTGGCCTTTGCCAGGCTCCTTCTCTCAGGTGATTACCAGGTGATGCCCAGGTGGCTCCAGCACACCTGGGACCTCATTTGCAGGCCCACAGAAGCCAGGGCAGCGGAAGCCAGGGCCCTGGGGGCCTGCAGAGGAGCTGTAGGCAGACATCAACCTCGGCTGCCTGACTGGCTCCTCCTGCCACTTTCTGCCCATTCCCTTAAAACCCATCCCAGTTGGCCCTGCGGATCCTTTCTCTGAGACTTTCTACTGCTTCTTCCTTGCAAGTGCTCGGTTGTAAAGCCAGTTACCAGGGCGGCAGCACTCTCATTCTCAGTTCACAGGGTGGTAAACAGGCACAGAGCTATGCAGCAACTTGCCTGAGATGACAGCCAGTAGGAGGGCAAGCAGGGGCTAGTGTCCGGGGCCGTCACTCGGGCAGACCCCACATCCAGCAGACAGGGCAGGACTGCTTGCCACAGCACAGCCTGAACCGGTCCCATTGGGAGCAGCACGTGCCAGTCAACGGGGGGCAGACATGCGGGCGTCTAAGTGCAGCCAGCTAAGACATGACACAGGGCAAGAGCCAGATGTCACATGGTGTCACACACCAGAGACTTGGTGGGGAGATGGCCAAGGAAGGCCCCAGGCAATCTTCTGGGGTTGTTCTCTGGAGCAACAGCCGGGGGCCTGCCTGGGCAAATGCACGGAGCTGCATTCACATGCCACACAAGGCCCATGTGCCTGCCCATCTTTTGCCATCTCAACCTAAATCATGCTAAAAACAGGCAAACAAACCCCAAAGAATACTTTGGGTTTTCTGTCACCTCAGCCAGCAAGCACACCTCCTGTCCCTGTCGTCTCAGCAGGTCCAAAGCCCTGCTGCACCTGCTCGCCCTGGTGGGCTCAGCTCCACCAGTTACCGGGAACGAGTCTGGGGTCTGCTGGTACTCCCTGCAGGTGGCAGCCTCCAGTCTGGAGTCAGGGGTTGGGATGGGAAGGAGGCTGCAGAGAGGGCAGGGGTCCACCCCGTTAGCAGCCCTTCTGACCCCCTGCTTCCCAGAAGTGTCCCTTGAATAAGGGGCAGCCACCCCTGCCACTGACACAGCTCCCCGAATGTGTTGCGCAGAGGAGCCACTGCTCCTCGAGTGCTGCCTCCTGTGGGCAGCCCTCCTCACTGTGTGACTGGAGGTGCCCAGGAGAGGCCGAGGCAGGGCCACCGCTCTCAGACTGAGGACCAGGTCACCCTTAGGAACCCACGGGGAGTGCGTGGCTGTTCAGCTTGGGCTGTGCACGCACTCCAGTGAGAATGGGCACCCTCCATGCTGCGGGGGGCTTGTCCCGCACCATTGCCAAGGCACTGACAGGAGAGCCGCCCGGCCAGGGACGCACGGTGCCTGGCCTGCCTGCCACTCTGTTTCCTGGCCGAGAAGTATGCCTAGCCCACGGGAGACTCCTGCACACATCTGTGAGGGAATGGGTCCTGGGTGCCTGTCCCAGGCACAGCAGAAGCGCCCAATTCCAGCAGAGAACTGGAGTTCTGCAGCCTCGGTCAAAGGCCTGACATGGGGCCTGGGCAGGTCTGTGGGCTGCCACAGGAAATGCCCTGGGCTTTCGCTTCAGTTGCCCCCTCCAGCTGTGTTCCTGCTGAGGGGCCACTGGCCCTGGCAATCCCAGCCTCCCATCAGAGGGGGTCTGCTCCTCAGCACAGCTGCCTCTGGCCTCCAGGTTTCACTCGGCCACACCTGGCTGCACTTTCCAGGTCATTTGCTTGTGGTGACACACCCTCTCCCCTCAATTGTGTTGGAGACACTAACCAGGGCTGCTTTGGGTGGAACTTAGTTCCCCCAGAAAGAGATACTGAAGTCCAACTCCTGGCAACTGCAAATGGGGCCTTAGCTGGAAATAGGGTCTTGGCACATGTGATCAAGTTAAGGTTAGGACAATAGCTGGATCCCCAGGAGAAGAGAAAGCAGAAAGAGGTCACAGAGGGAGAAGCGGTTTGGAAAGCAGCAGCTGGAGCCCCTGGGAGCTGAAGAGGCTCTGCCCACACCTGGACGTTGGACCTTCCACTTCCCGAGCTGGGGGAAGGCCACTGCTGCGGTGGTGAGCTGTGGGTTTGTGGCCCTTCGTCATGTCCAGGGGATTCATGTGGCCTTTCAGGCCAAAGAGGATCTGGCGAGGAGCATGGGGTGAGGTGGCTGCCAGGCAGGGCTCCTGAACAGCTGCTTCAACCATGTCAGGGAGCCCAGGGATGCAGCTTGCTCTTGGGCATGAAGTAATCGCAATGCCGAAAAGGAAAATAAAGAGTTAGAAGTTCTACAAGGAAGCAAGAGTTCTAGTGAATCTCTGGCATAGCAGGAAATGCTGAGTGCCGAAGTGTAAATGCAAACTCCTTGAAGACTGAGACAGGGACACATCCTGGCAGTGCTGCTGTAGCAGGAGGCCCTGCTCGCTTTGCCCTGACTACTGTCCTACATCTTGCTGAGCCCTTGGCATCATCTACCTCAGGGAGGTAGTGTTTCATGTGAACCCATTTTACAGAGGAGAAGGCTGAGGCTCAGAGAGTCTCCCATCAGCTGCTGAAGGTCACAGAGCTACTGAAAGGTGGAGACAGGATTCAAACTCAGGTCCCCAGAGCTGGGTTGGATGCCACCCTCACTACATGCACTTCAGGGCTGCCTCCAGGACTTCACAACCTCTTCACTCCTAAAGATAGTAGGAGCTCTAAGCCAGTGGCCAGCAGCTGCCTTTCCCAGGCTGGCCACAGCTCCCTTGCCTAGCAACAGGCCTGGGAGTACAGAAGGACAGACAGTCCTCTTCCTAGGGCCACTGCTCATCAGGGGAAAGGCCATGAACTCAGCAGCAGAGCCCAAGGAGACTGCCACAGTGGGTCCAGCAGTGGGCAGGAAGAGCATTCAAGTGGGGACTTGAAGGCAGGCCGAGGAGGGAGGGGCAGCTTGTTGGAGGGCCTAGGAAAGGCCAGAGGCGTCACTCCATAGCACATCTGGCCTGCTGGGGGGAAGCAGCCACAGGGTACACCCTCCAGAAGCCTAAGGGAGGTGAACCTCCACCTGGACAGCTGGTGTGCTTGTGGGGCAGCTCCTAGAGTGACCCCACTCTGGCACTGGCACCCACTTGCTCCCTGGACTGGCCCATGGGGCTTGAGTGTGTTCACAGGGTGTGTGAGCTCTTGGCTGAAGGGGACCTAAGGTTCCCAACCCAGGTGTGCCCACGGCTAGAGGAGGAAGGAGTTCCGTGCTGACCCCAGAGCTGGGCCTGGCTGCAGAGGCTGGGCTGCCAGGTATGTGTGCTTTGTGGTCACATTCAGGGGAAATCCTTCTGTCAGCCCCCATCGGCCCCTCTAACTGTCCCCTGGAGCAGTGGCCAGGCTTGTCTGTGGGTGAAGTTCTTGTGGGAAGGCTCTGGTCACCGCTGGGGTGTAGCTCATCCTCTGGCCTCTAGAACACGCTGGGTGTGGGGTCGGGAACATGGGATCAGTGCTGAGTTCTGGACTCAACCTTCTCAGCCAAAGACCTCTGAGGAACCCCATCACAAGACCGCCTGTGGGCCTGCTCAGTGACCTCCAGGTGTGAAGAGCTGTCTTTAGCTTCAGTTCACCCATGCCAACCCTGACCAGGGGCTCCCTGCACAGTCCAGGGACTGCCTTGGGGAGCTGCCCAGCAGGGGCTCTGGTCTGCAGACAGTGAGGGGCCAAGAAGCAGCCTTTCAGAAGGGAACAGAGGCTGCCAGGCCTGGCTCCCGCAGTCACCCCTCAGAGTGAGAGCTACAGGGTTCAGAAGGGGCCAGGGAGAGAGGGCCACCTGGGGGCCAGAGTTCTCTGAACAAACATACAGTATCAGGCAGCCGGGGCCATCTGGGCAGGGGTCAGAGCCTAGAGAAGCAGAGTTCAGGGATAGAGGTTGTCCTGGGATGTTCCCCAAATGGAATCAGGGCAGGGATGCTGAACTCAGAGGTGATGGTGTGGGGTTGCTGAGTTCAGCAGCCATGGACAGTGGGAAGGGAGGTCTGGATGGGTGCAGAAGGCTCTGAGAATGGATGAACAGTGTGAGGAAGACTCCAGCAGATGGCCTGGGGTCATGAGATGGACACTGGTAGGGCATATAAGGGATATTTGGGGTTCCTATGTCCAGGGCACTGATAAAGTGGAATGGGAAGGGCCATGTCCAGAGCTGACAAGACTTTGGGTCTGGAGGCTGATAAAGACTGAAGGAATCCTGAGACCATGTTCTGGGCACCCCCACGGTAGAGACAACCCCATATCCAGGACCTGACATCTTTAAGAGAACTCTGACCCCTATGTGTGGGGTTGACAAGGTCTGAGGAAACCCTGGACGGAGTCCTGGCCCAGGTCACCTCAACCTTGACCACTGCATTTTGGACTGACTGTGCCAGATCATTTCACCCCTGAGTCATTCAGGCCATCCTGACTTCTGTGTCCTGAGTTTAATAGCCCCTGGTCACCCTGACCCCTGCACTATGGGCTGTTGGCCCCAGACCACCCTGACACCTGTGTCCTATGCTTGATGGACCCCAGGTCACCCTGATACCTGTAACCTGGGCTGATGGGGTCCAGCTCACTCTCACTCCTGTGTGCTGGGCTGACGCGGCTCTGGTCACACCAAGCCCTGCATCCTGGGCTTAGGCCACCCTGGTCCCTGCATCCTGGGCTGATGGCCCTGGCCACCCCATGGGGTGCCGATCACCCTCACTCCTGTGTCCTGCGCTGGTGGGGCCCAGGTCACACCAAGCCTGCCTCCTGCGCTGATGGGGCTCAGGTCACCCTCCCCGGTGCATCCTAAGCTGACGCTTAGGTCACACTGGCCCCCACGTCCTGCGCGGCCCGCCGCCCCACTCACCTCTGGCGCTGCCCGTCCAGGGCGAGGCCGGCGGGCGCCGTCGTGGGGCTGAGCAGGCCCTGGGGCGCGGGCCTGGCGGGCAGCCCCGGGAGGCCGGCGGGCGGCGCGGGCGGCGGCGCGGGCGGCTCGCGGGCCTCGGCGGGCGGCGGCGGCGGGGGCGGCGGCTTCTCGCCTCCGGGGCCCAGGCTCGGGGGCCTTCCGTCCAGGGAGATGTTGTTGAGGAAGAAGAGCGCGGCCTGGCGGCGCCGCGAATCCCCGCGCCTTCGCGGCGCGGGCGGCGGGTTGCGGGCGGCGGGCGCGGGCCTGGCGGGGCCGGGGGCCGGGCCCGGGGCTCCTCCCGCCGCGGCCGCGGCCATGCTCGAGTGCGCGCCGCCGCGCGCCGCGCACCGCCCATTGGCCGCGGCGCGCCCACTTGCAAATGTTTCGCCGTCGCGCCGGCCTATTGGTCTCGGCGCGCCCACATGCAAATAACTCGCCATTGCGCTCGCCCATTGGCTAGCGCGGCATCGTGGGCGTGCGCCGCGCCCCAGGGCTCCAGGGTCCTAGAGCCGGTTTGGGCGCGTGGCCGGGAAGCTGGGAGCCGCGCTCAGGGACCGCGCGTTAGGCGGCAAGTGGTGCCACGGGTTCGAGCCCTGCCTCGACAGCTGTGACCCCGCTCCCCCCGCCCCCCGAGTGGGCGCGGCGTGCGGTTCAGTTTTCAGAAAGCGCGCATCGTAGGCTTCAAACCCAGGACCTGGGCCACACCCGGGTGCACTTCCCCTTATAGGCTGTGTGCTTCCTCTAGGTCTCCTGCCCTGTGGCCTTCAGTGCACTCAGGGCAGGCCCTTAAGGAATCCCACCTCTTCCGGGAGGGCCAGCGGTGCCACTGGCTTCCCTTGCTGACTGTAGATGAGGCAGCGTCTGGAGGCAGGAGACACCTGTCCCGGAGGCAGCCAGTTCAGGGCATTGCAGGGCCTCCGCCCCAGGCAGAGGTGGGTACTTCCTCCTCAGCAGAGCGGCCTTGAGCCAGGGCTGTGCCCAGGCCTCCATTGCCCCCTCTTGGGCTGTGCCTCTTTGGTCTGGAGGCTAGTGCACATCGCCTTCGTCAGGGGCTGCTCCTGCCACCTGCGTACCCTGTCCAGCTTGTGAGTCACTCATCTCCACAGTAGGACCTCAGTGTTGCCAGGACCAGCCTGGCTCAGCGAGGGGACACAGTGCAGGAAGCCCAGCGAATGTCCTTTAGGTGTTCACTCAGTACCTGTCACCTGTCTCCAGGCCCCTGTGCCAGGCACTGGAGTGGGTGGGGTCACAGACAGGGAGCCGGGGGTGGAGAGCCGTGTGAAGACAGCATCCTCACCCAGTTCCCTCCTGGACGTCCATGCCCCACCCCTGCTATCACCTGGGCACTCTCTCTGTGTCTGCCCTCACTTGCCAGTGCAGTGGGCTCCCAGTGTCCAGCCTTCTTTCCATCTCCCCTGCCCTTCCAAGCTGGCCTTCCAGGACTCTGCCAGGTCAGGCAGGGAAAGTGAGCAGCTTTGCTGGCTGGAAGAATGTGGGGTTGGTCCCAGGGGGTGGTGGGGACAAGTGTCCACCTGGTGCGCCCATGTAGGGGCATTTCCAAGACAGGGCTGCTGGTGGAGGGTTGCAGTGCTGCCCACAGGGGCAGTGTTGAGGCCTGCAGACCCCAGCTCCACCAGTGGTCACTGGTCCAGCTTGCCAGAGCAGCTCGTGCCAGAGCCTAGTGTCTCTGTAAAACAGGGTGCCGCCCTGTAAGGGGCTCTTCTAGGAGAAGGGAGGCCAGGTGAGGCCCACAGTGGCTCTCAATCCTTGCTGCCCTCACGGGCACACATGGGAGGGTCGGCAAATGGGGGGTGAGGAGGAGGTGGGGGCGTCAGTGCGCACTGGGCTCCACACCCTGCTGGTCTGCCGGGCAGAGAGGGTGCTGGTTCATGGCTCGTCTGCATGCTGGCTGGCACTGCGTGGGCTCTGAGGTGCCGGAGGGACACGGAGGCAGAAACGTGGCTTCCTTCTGGGCCTGTGTGCTCCCCAGGGTGGCTGTCACACCTCTAGTACAGGTGGTGGCCAGAGGCCAAACCCGGCCAGCGGGTCAGAGTGGTTGGAGCACACAGCTTGTGTTTTATTTCATTTCAGTTTGAGAACCGGGAGACTTCTGTCCCTCTCCCTCCCTTGCTCTCTCGTGCGCGCGCACACACACACACACACACACACACACACACACACCTGGACTTCCCTTTTGGATCTCAGTCCCTCTGGCCTCTCAGGTCAGCAGGCAGACAGGTCAGTCAGCCAGGTGAGAAGCAGTGCCTGTTAGCCAGGCCCAAGCCTCATCTCTGGTCATTGCCTGGTGCCCCACCATACCTACAGGCCTGAGGGCATGACTCCCAGCTATGGGCATCCGCCACACCCTTGATGCTGTGGTCACTCCTGCCTCAGCCTATAACTCCTCCTCACGCAGTTATAGGCATGAGTTTTCGCTGGCCTCTTACCAGGCGTTGTATAGGGTTCTGTCTGGGATGTCACTGGGCATGGTAGGGAGTGTCCTGGCTGCAGACCTGGCCCTCAGGTGATTTCTAGTTGTTCCCTCTGCCTGGCTGCCCCTGAGTGACCACCTATATGTCACTCCATGTCCCCCACTGTTTTTCTGCCTGACCTTTAGTCCGCTTTCCTAGAGCTCTGATTTTAGTGGACTCTCCACAACGCGGTCCCGTGTCTGCTGGCCACGCTCCCATCCATCCCTCAAAACCTGCGTTTTGGCTCCAGATGCCACCTTCCTTGGCCTCCCTGGAGTGGCTTCTCCCTCGCCTCTCCCCACACTGAACCCTGACCCAGTGCCTTGGGCCAGTCACCCCGCTGATGCCCCCGACGCCCAGCCGAGGTCCCGGGGCTCTGCCTATGCCCAGAAGAGGCAGTCCTCTTTACGTGGGGGGGCGGCACATAAACGGCTGGGAGCTGCTTGAAGTGCTCTCAGGTCCTAGTCCAGTGCATCTGGAGTGGGGCCCAGGAATCTGGGCCTCATGCTCCTCTGGAGGAGCCCAGAGACAGAGGCAAAAGCAGGGCAAACACCCTGGGTGCTGCCAGTGGCACCCCCGCTGCTCTGCGGGCGCCTGACAACAGGAGTGGCTGGTGAGGAGGGGGCTTTTCCCGGATGGGAGCCCAGGCTGTTGCTGTTCCCAGCCCTTCCCAAGGGCACCTGTCCTTTCAACGGAGAGAGGGCTGGTTCAGTTCTGCTCGTCCATCCCCAATGCAGTCCAGCCCCTCTTGGATCACTGCCCAGGTGGGCGGAGGCTGACTGCCCACCGCCCACCTGCTTCCCCTGTGTGTTCTCTAAGCCTCTGGCACCCTGTCTGGAAGGGTGCCACCAGGGACTGGCTCCCCTCTGTCCTGTTGCTGGACTCCACTAGGGGGCGCCTGAGCCTGAGCCGGAGCTCCACACCAGGAGGGAAGGGCTGGGGTGGGTCAGCAGGCCTGAATGGTCTGTGGCCTCCCGAGGTGGAGGTACTGCCCAAAAGAGCAGGAGTGGGGCTGGACCAGACCTCAGCAGCTGCTGCCCCTGCCTCCCCGTTCTGCTGCCCAGGGCAGCAGGTGCCCGTGTGAACATGTGGGGCAGGTGGCGGAGCAGTAGGGTGGAACACCAGCCAGAGGCCACGTCTTGATCTCGACAGCCCCTCTGGAAAGGCCGCTTGCCAGGCCGTCTGCTGGTTGGTAGGGTGGCCTGTCTAGGCTAGTAAGGTGGAGAGTCACTTCCGGCCTGGCTAGGTCTCCCCCAGGCCACTGCTGTTGGGCAAGGGACTGCCGTCCTTGGTGTCCCTTGGGCTCCTGGGACCCTCAGCTGTGGTCACTGGCTCCCTTGGCTTCTTTCTCCCTCGGGGTGGCTTCTTGGAGACTGTAGGAGGTGGGCGAAGTCAGGCAGAGGTGTGGCAGTGCCTTAGGTGGCCTGTGTGTCCTCCCCTGAGGTGAGAGTGACTCCGTAGGGGCACAGAGTGCAGCCTCTGGCCTGCGAGAACCTGCTCTGTGAGTTCAGCTGATCACCCTGTTCCTAACCGCCATGGACTTCCCGACCAGGGGTGGTCTGGTGGAAGGGGGCTCTGACCCTTGAGCCTCCAGTGCTGCCTTACAGAGGACATGCTGGATAACCAGGAGCACATGGGTGAGGCTCTCCGTGTCCTGAGATGCTGGCCTTGTCCCTCCATGGCCACCCCCGGTGCTGGAACTGAGACCGGGGGGAGGGAAGTCTGGTGGTAGATGAGTCCCAGCTGGGACCTGCCAGGAGGAGGGGCCCTGGGCATGTCTCTGATGCAGGACACACTCAAGTTTGAAACCTAACCCCTGCACTGACCCTGAGGCCTTGGGCAACTCAGCTCTTCTCTGAGTTCACTTTCCCTACCATGAAACGGCTCTGTGGCCCCAAACAATACCCACTACCTGATTTTCCCGTGCTCCATGGCATAGGATGCAAGGTGCCCTGACTTGTCGAGTGGGTGCCACACATGTGGGCACACGTGGCACTGGGCAGCTGTCAGGGGAGCTTTGGACTGTGCCCGTGGGGTGCCTGCTGGGGGCCCCCTGCCAACCGTCCTGACCCTGGCCTAGCTGGGAGGGCAAGGGAGGCTGGAGTGTGGGAGGTGACACCCTGGGACCTTGGCAGTTGGCACCTCAGCTGGGGCGGTTTTCGAACGTACACAGCACAGAGCAGGAAGGGCCTGGAAGTACGGCAGGTGTGCAGGCCTGGGCTTGGAGCAAACACAGGCCTGGCCGCCTTCCGGCAACAACGGCGCATTGTGGCAGCTACAGCCCAGCCTGCTGAGTCGCAGGCCCTGCTTGGACAAACACCAAGGCCGCACAAGTATTAGCTTAGGTGTTCAAAGGCTCTGCCATTGTGCCTGGATCAGGAGGTGGGAGGTTGTCCTGATATGCTGGAACCGTGACTGAACCTCCCACTGGCCTTATTGGGAGCAGCCGAGCCCGCAGGCCCCACCCTGGGCAAACAAGCCAGCAGCCCCCAACTCTTCAGCGGGAGCAAACACTCACGCCCAGCGGGATGGTCTGTCACTGCTCCATGCCCCAAGGTGGACTAGTGTGTCCAGGGGACACCATCCCTGCGGGGGCTGCCCATCCTTCTGGGATGTGGAAATGGCTGTCCCCAGCTGTCTGCTCAGGGCCTGTGTCCCACTGAGGTCCAGAGCTCGAGTTCCAGCCCTCACCACCTCCCGAGGCTGCCCTGGGCCCCTCCTCTGAGGTGCAGGCTTGTTCCTGGATCCCAGGGAGGCCGTTCTCTGAGCTCCAGGAGGAGCAGTGGGGAGACGCTGGGGCGCCCCCAGCCCACCCCGCCTGATGCCCATGCGGTACCTTTGCCGCCCAGGTCCGAGGCCCGCTTCCTCTTCTGCTGCAGACCCTGCAGGAGCCGCTCGGCACAGAGGCAGCTGTGGCCCTCTTGGGGCATGCTCAGCCTGGCACTGGCCTCGGAGCTCAGGCCCTAGGCAGGAAGGGAGCACTCAGGCAAGGAACACCCTACTCCAGCCTGGGTAGTGCTGCTGCTGGGGCCCGTCCAAGTGAGTGGCCAGGGACCCACCTCGCTGTCTGAGGTGTCTGGCTCATCCAGTTCGTCTGACTCTGGCCTCTGTGCTATGGCCTTGCTGAGCTCTGAAAGACACAGGGTGAGGGTCAGCCAGGCTGGTGAGCCCCGATGACGAAGATGGGGAGAGAGCTCATCAGTGGGCACCTGAGGGGTCGGCGCCTGCCCTAGGGCACCGACTGGTCAGAGGCAACCTGGGGTCTGCCTGGGCTTGCTCCCCAGCGCACCTGGGTAAGGACGCTGCCTGCTGTGGTGCCCTCCCTGGCTCGGCCTCTGCTGGCCGGTGTTTGAATGCCCCGTCCAGTTGACTGGTTGAAGTGCCTGCCCAGGCCCTCAGCTGCCATCTGACTGCAGGAGGGAGGAACCAAGCCCTAGACGCAGGGTGCGGCCTGAGAGGCCAATGGAGTTGACACTGAACCTCCCCCCAGCCCCAGTGCCTCCTGTTCCCCTGGACTCATGGCCCTGAGCACTCACTGTACCTGGGGGTCCATCAGTGTCGGGCCTCTGTGGGTGGGGTGCTGGCTGTGACCTTCCTCTGGCCTCACCGCCTGTCCCACCGGGAGAGGGCAGGCTGGGGCGGGGCCCTGGGAGAGGGTGTGAGGGGTCCTGGGGGAGGCAGGGAAATGGCTTGAGTGTTTGGGGGCTTCCCTTCTCCCATTCAGCCCTGGACACAGCCTGCAGGATACCCTGGGCTGTGGCTAGAGGCCAGCCTTCTTTTTCCTGAGTGAGAGAGGCAGCCAGACTGCTCCTTGGCACTGGCTTGGTGGGTGGAGGAAAGTGGGCAGCCCAAGGGGTGTGGACGTGGCCTCGGCTGGGGACGTGGGGCTGAGGACAGGGGCTGAGCCTGTGGCCAGCGTGGGCCCCTTACCATGGGAGTGGGGGACTCTTCGGGCTCTGGAGCTCTGGTCTCCTTGGTGCCGTTGCTGAGTGTCTGGGGGCTGCAAGTCAGGGGTCCAGACAGGGTGGGTGGCTCCGGGCTGGGCGTGTGGGCAGCTGCAGGGCTGCGGGGCCCAGGCTGACCGGTGGACTTGGGGGCATCCCGGCCCCGACCCCGGTCAGAGAGGTCCAGGGGCTTGTCCGGGGCATAGTCCTGAGTGGTTACGACCTCTTTCCTCCGAGGACTGCATGGGCCTGTGGTCTGTGGGTTCCACCTGCCGGGCAGGTCTACTGGGGCCAGAGCTGCTCTGGACACCTCGCTCTCGGGGGTCTCGGAGTCCAAGCCAACTGGGGGAGAGCGAGGCGTCTCCCCTGGGGTGGGTGGGCCTCTCAGCCCGGTGCCGGCTGCCCACCGTGCCCGCAGCTGCTGAGCCAGGATCAGGTGCAGTGCGCCCTCCAGCCTTGGATCCTGCATGCCCCCCAGGGTGCCAGGCAGGCTCAGTGGGCCTGCAGGCTGGTCCCAAGCCTCTGCTTCCTTGGCTTTCAGGCCCTGGGGCTGGGGGCTGCTGTGGGGTGTCCGCAGGGGCAGGTGGCGGTTCAGGAGGTAGAGGTGGTCAGCCTGAAGGGAGCGCTGCAGGGACTCATAGGTCAAGGTGGAGGACTGGGAGGCCCGGAGGAAGCTGTGGGGGAAGAGGCCCAGTGACAGTGGCAGCCGTGACCGGCCGAGTAAACCCTGACAGGGCCCTGGTGTCGGGAAACTGAGGAGGCCAGGTGAGGACACTGAGGCCCAGGGGTGAGGCAAGTTGCCCAGGGCAGCAGGGACTGGCCAGGCCCCAGCCCCATCTCTGGAGGTGGAGCCATGGTGGGGTGTGGTGGGGCGTGGTGGGCCAGAGGCGACTGGGGTCGCACACTGAGGCCTCCCCTCCGTCCGGGCAGGAGTCCACCGGCTTCCTGGCCTGGAAGGCCCTGGTCCTCCCCTCTGCCCTCCACGGCCCTGCCTGTTTTCTGACAGTGAGCCGCAGGCTCTTCGTGGGCCCTCTGCTGGTGCTGCCCACCTCCAGCTCCTGTGCCCTCTGAAGAGGTGTCCTCATGGCAGCTTTGCACCAGGAAGGGTGCCCAGAAGAGTCAGAGAAGGATAGGGGCTCTTGGAGGGATAATGAGGGGACTTCCTGGGCTGCTGGTCCCCACACTGGATAGGTCTGGAGTTTGAGAAAGGGAGCTACTCCTGGTGCTGGGGGTGGGCCTCACCTGTCCAGGGGGAGGCTGTGCTTGTAGGTTGGGCTGGGCGGGTTGCTCCCCGTGGACGGCAGTGGGGGTGTCCCGTTGGCAGAGCTGCGGTCGGCGGGGTGGGTCTGGGACCCAGGGCGAACCACAGCAACAGTTGCATGCAGCTGGTTGGCAATGCGCTGGGGGCTCTGCGCAGGGAGGATGGGTGCGTTGGGCAGCTGGCTGGGGCCCTGGCCCTGCTGGCTGGGTTAGGTCAGACCGTGCCCCCCATCACCTCCCACACCCAGTGAAGCCCAGGGCCTTCCCTGGCACTGGGGACAGACACCTGGTGCACAGCAGGGCTGTGACTGCCAGCTTCGTGCCAGGGCTGGCCCACTCACCATGTCTGAAGCCCGTGACTCGGGCAGGTTGGCACCCGGGGAGATTTTGGCTGCTGGAGATGTCCTGTAGCCTACCAGCTTCTCTGTGGGAGGAGAAGCTGTGGCTCAGAGCTCGGGAGGTGCCCGGGATGGCAGCTCAGCCCTGGGCTGGGGGCTGCACACTCCGTGGTGCTTCCCTCCCAGCCTCTGCCCGGCCCCGTGGCACCTTCTCCCCATGGACCCAGGTGGTCCTCAGTCTCCTCGTGGCCTCCGGGAGCCTGCTCAGTGACGGCCTTCCAGCCGCTGGGAGAGGGGAACAGCAGCGGTGACGGGGGGTCTGAGGTGCCCTCCTTGGCCAGGACCATGGGCCTGTCTCCGGAGCAGAGTGGAGACAGGGTGGTGAGGTGGGCAGAGCCAGAGAGGACGAGGAGAGCCAGGGCTCTCTGCTGGGACCGGCCACTTCAGGGACACCCAGGTGACCTGGAAGGCAAGCCCTCCCCTCATGCCTGACTTCACCATCCAGGGCCCCAACAGACGTGTGGGACCTGGGGACGTGGGACCTGGGGACGCACTCACTGCAGGCCCCGAAGCCGCTTCACCTCCTCCTTCAACATCTTGTTCTCCTCCTTCAGTCCACTCGCCTCCTTGGCTGCAAAAGGCAGTGATTAGCAAGCAGCTGGGGGCAGCTGGGGGCAACAATGGGGAAGCCCCCTTCTTTGTCTTGCTTCCAGTCAGGTCCCTGGCACTTGGCCCAGGACCTGGCATGCAGTGGGTACCACGTAATTCTTGCTGTATGGGCCAAGTGCCTTACAGCACTTGAGGTTTGGAAAAGTGGCTAGATGGCCCTCTGCCTGTGTCTGGGTCTCCCTCCAAGGGAAAGGGGCCGCCCTTCAGTAGGGCTGTGGATCCTGCTGGGTCACCAGGGGAAGGCTGAGGACCTGGGCAGCCACTTCTCTCAGAGCTGGGGTGTTTATCTCGGTTTGTCTGCAGCAGTGCACGCTGGCTCCTTCCCTCCTTTCCCCACCACCAAGTTCCCTGGCCCTGCAGAGGGGACGTGGGCCCTGCCGGGCAGCAGGCTCACTGAGGACGCAGATGCGCTGCAAGCTTTGTAGGTGTGAGCTCTCGAATTCCAGTTGCTTCTTCCTGGCCAGTTCCTGGGTGACCATGCAGCGGTCGCACAGGCCAGCCCGCAGCCTGTGGGTGGGGACAGGAAGCGGCACTGAGAGTGGACCAGGGCCTCTTGCTGTCCACCTCCAGGTCACGCCCCTGCCTCCGTGGGCTCCCAGGCCGGTCTCCACCGGTGAGCTTGGTGTCCCATGTTCACTTGAACTTAGGCAGGAGTCTTGAAAGTGCCATGCCGGTAAGGCTCTGAGTCCCGCAGTTGAGAAAACTGCCTGGTGTGTGCGAGGTCCCCACGCTTGTCCCCGAGGCCCCACCCACCTGTTCTCCAGCACCCGCAGGTTCTCCTTCAGCGCCTTCTGCTGCTCCCTGAGCTGGTGGTTCTTGGTGCAGAGCTCCTCCACCCGCTGCGCGTCCCTGGGGAAACAGTGGGTGCGGCTGCTGCTCAGCCTCGGGCCCAGCGTGGCCTGTTCAGAGGGTCCTGCTCACGGCCTCTCCGTGGGGACCTGCCCTCGGAGTGGGCCCTGCAAGGCTGCTCTCATGTCCCCTGGCAACCTCTGTCTGGGCCACCTGCCACCTGCTCAGCTATGGCACTTGTAGACTGAAGCCCAGTCAGAGACGGACGTGGAGCCCAGTCCGTGGGCCAGCGCATGAGTAGAGGACGCGGCCTCTCAATGAGCCTGGGCTCCTGGGGCCCTGAGAAGAGGGCTGTGCCCAGCCGCCGCAGGGCCCTTGCACCTGGCCCAGGCCTGGCTCCACCTCCTGTGTGCCACGTGGCTTCCCTGCCCCCATGCTGAGCGGGTTTCCCTTTTGCGCTGAGGAGGGAGGCAGGGCTGGAGCGGTAGGCTTCAGGTCGTTGAAGCAGATGGCCGCCGGCCGTAATCTGTCTCTCCGCCCCGCCGGGCTCACTTACCGGCAGCGCTCTGCATTCAGTTCCAGAAGCTTGTTCTGCAGTCCTGGCAGAGTGAGCAGAGATGGGGAGCAGGTCAGGCCCAGCCCTGATGCCTCCCTGCAGAGGGGTCTTGGCAGGGTGCAGAGTTGACACCTCCTGTCCCTGATTGTCCTGCAGGGTCCTCTCCAGAACCCTGCCCACCTGCCCAGAGCAGCCTCTGGAGCAAGCAGCTCCTGAAGGCTGCTCCCTGGGATGCCCGGGCCTCAGCTTCTGCTGTCTTGGTGGCTGCCTGAGGTCTGGTCTGGGCCCAGCTTCTCCCCTGCCCCTGG
Source organism: Sciurus vulgaris (assembly GCF_902686455.1). Classification (NCBI taxonomy): domain Eukaryota; kingdom Metazoa; phylum Chordata; class Mammalia; order Rodentia; family Sciuridae; genus Sciurus; species Sciurus vulgaris. The sequence continues at coordinate 202,902,316 of NC_136462.1, forward strand.
GGACTGTGGCTCTGGTATCTGTCAAGAGATTAGTAGGGACCCTAGTGCTGGAAATGGCTGGCTACCTGGCAGGGGCAGAGGGGTCAAGAGGGGCTGTATTTTTGGGGCTGTTAGTATGAAATTAGCAGGCTTTGGGGGAATACCCCCCAAACCTCCTCACTCTGTCTTTGTGATCAAGTGTGGGTCCAGCTAGCCCGGGGCTGGGTGGGCCTGGCCTAGGCAGCCCCCCTCTCTCAGGTGCTCAGGAAGCAGACAGCCCCTTTGGACCTACAGTGGCTACGTGCACTCTCCGGAAGGGAGCCTCAGGGAGGGCTGACCTGGGTGAGGTGGGAGAGGTTCAGCCTGACCCAGTGGAGGGATGGACCGATGTGTGGGACATGGGGCAGGTCCTGGAGGGAAGAGAATTTCAGCTCAGTGTCCCGAGCACCCTGGACAGGCCCTGGAGCCCTGAGCTCCATCCTTGGAAGTGGATGACCCTCTGGGAGAACACAGCATGGACACACATGGAGACTGGGCATTGCAGGTGGCTGTGAGTTATTGGTTGTGACCCTTGAATGTGCCCCTCTCCTGGGGCCACACTCTGAGGACGCCCTGTGTGACTCTAGGCCCAGGTTGCTTTGCAGCCTGGGTTCTTGAGTTAAGACTTCACTTCTTGGGCCAGAAAGATGGGAGCCCCAGATTTGTCCCTATTTGGAGGTGGTGCCTGGGAGCTCCCTGGCCTGCACTGCCACTCAGGACCATTTATTTGCCCAGGTGAGGGCGGTGGGGCCCCTCCGTGCCCAGCCACTTACCCAGGACCTCCTTCTCATGAACATCCTTCAGCTTGTTCAGCGACTCCATGAAGCTCTCCATGGCTCCTAAGCCCTGACCACTGTGCTGGGCGTGTGGGGATGGCCGTGGCCGTTAGTGCCCTTCTGTCTCCAGCCTGCAGAGGAGGAAGTGGGGAGAGGGGTTCCTATAGGAAGGGCCTGTGTCTTTATGGGTAGGGCAGAACCTACATGGTGCCAGAGGACCCTGACCCCACAGGCAGGAGAAGAGTGTGCAGCTGGAGGTCAGGGCTGCTCACCCTGGGGGAAGGGTCGGAGGGGCACCCCCTGAGCTGCCCTGTCTTCCCAACGGTGTCCAGTCCACCAGGGCTGACACTGTTTCTACTTGTAAGCCCTGTGCAGAGCAGAGAGGCCACACTAACCAGTGGGAGAGCTGGGGGTCAGATGACTTGGGGCCAGAGCCCACCCTGCCCTGCTATCCACAGGCTACCCCTGTCTCAGTTCCCCCCAGTGCCACAGCCTGACAGGGCAGGTGGCCTGATCCTTTCACAAATGCCCTTGCAGATGCAGCACCACACAGGACACTCCCACAGACACACACAGCATACATGCGGTGTGCATACATGTCCAAGGTCTGCACAGTCACATAGACTCGCACACACACATGCAGACATGTCACCACGCAGCAACACCTGACCACACGTGGACTCAGTACACGCACGCAGTATCCCTTTTACCGAGAGCCCTCTGCAGAGGACCCCTGACCATTGGCCTTCCCTCTGCCTGCCCCCCTCCCTCACAGGAGCCCGGAGAGCTCAGTCAGGCAGTGGACCCTCTGTTGTCCCACAGTCTGAGGCCAAATCAAGGGATGTGGCGCTTTCTCTGGCTGGGCCTGTACCCCTGAGTTCTCAGCATACTTATCCTCAGGACTTTCCAAGTTCCCAGTGACCTGGACAGCTCACAGGTGGCAGGAGAAGTGAGCTTAGGGGGCTTGGCCACCTCCCCTGCCCAGAGATTTCCCCCAGGCTTGGGCTACAGGCTGGGGTGCTGGGCCAGGCCTGGGGAGCTCCTTGGGAGCCTGGGATACTGGGTGAGCCCATGAGCCAGTGTTTGCTGCACACAGAGCCCTTCTGGGGACCGCCGGGCTGTGCCCCAAGGCTGCCTACTGCTGAGCACCCACGGAGACTGCTGTGCAGGCGGGACGGGTACTGCCCTGGGTGGGGCACAGTGCCTGTGCTATGTGGGTTGCGGGTGTCTGAGGCCCCAGCACTTTCCCTCCCTGGACCTGAGTAATGCCTTGGGTGTTAATTGACACTAGCCCACCGCAGCTGAGGATGAGCCAGGTGGCCACCATGGGGCTGAGTCTGCTTCCAGCCCTGTTTGGAGGATGGGACCAGGGCCTTGAGCACCGACTGCCTCTCCAAGAGCAGCACAGGGCCTGTCCTGGACCCCAGACCAGAGCCATACTCTTCCTCCAACCAGGGAGGTGTCCCCTCCTGGTCTTTGGTTCAAGGAGATTGGATGCGGCCAAGAGGGGCCACTCTTCTGGGCCTGGGGGCCTCCTGGCTTGCCTTCCCTGAAGTCTCCCTGACTGCCTGCAGTAACTCTGGGCTTGGCCTTCTGGAAGCATAGACCCAGAGGCTCACCACCTCACCATCTCTGCAGTGGCCACCCATGCACAGGCCTCCCCTGGCTCCTTGCTGCCCATCCAGCAAGACAAAAGCTCCCCTCTCCATGGGACTGCGGTGCCTTGATGCCCCCAGGCTTCCATTCTCTGCTCCACCCTGCAGCTGGGCTTGTGACACCAGCCTCACCGTGGACAGGTGGCCCACAGGGGTGGAGGGAAGTCCCACCTGCACTTCAAAGTCTCCTGAGGGTGCCCATGCTCTTCTTCAAAGCAGCACGGAGAGGGAGGCCCGGGGTGGCTCTGTGTCTGGTGGGTGAGGCCTCTGGGAATGGAGTGTGGGGGGCCCCCTGACAGGAGCTGGGAGCTGGAGCTCACCTGACAAGGGGTGTCCTAGTAGGTTGAGGTGACATACAGGATGCGAGGTCCAGGGGCCAGTGGGAAGCCCAGAGCTCAGGTCACACGGGCATCTGGCCACATCCCTGAGTGCCACACATGCTGTTGCTTTTGCCACAGTGTCTCTCTCCAGTGGGGGAAACTGAGGCTCAAAGAGGCCACCTTCCTGCCTTGCTCACACAGGGCGGGGCAGGGAGCTGGCCTTGTCCTGGCTCTGGGCTGCATGTCCTGCTCATTCACCCTGCATCAATCAGGGGCTTTTCCCAGGGGGCTGTGAGCCTCGTTGTGTGGGCCTGACCTTGCTGAGGGTCCTGGAGGTGAGATGGGCTGGGGCTTCTGGTTGAGGCCACTGGCAGGCCTGGCTGAGCTGGGAAGGTGGCTGAGCTGCAGCACCTGAAACTCGCTCACCCAGACTCGTCCAGCTCACCCAGACTTGCCCAGCTCACCCAGACCTGCTCTTCGCTGCCTCCAGAGCCTACCGCGTGGGCTGGGCTGACGCCTGTAAGGGAGCCACCCTAGGGAGCCCGTGGTACCCGGGGGTCCACGTGAGACGGGCATTGTTGCCAGTGAAATCATGGTGCGCAGAGGCTGGCATGGCAGGGCCTGGGCCCCTCTGCCAAGGGCTCTTGTCTGTTCTCCAATGTCAGCAGGCTCTGCCTGGCCGTTCTTAACCACCTGAGAGACCGCACGCTGCACGCTGTGTGGGGGCAGTGGGTACAGCGGCCTGCAGGCAGGGAGAGTGGTGGCTGGACTCAGGGATGTGTCCTGCTGGGAGCCTCTTTCTCCTGGGGACCTGTGGCCACACGGGGGCTAGGCAAGCCCACGGCCTATTAGTGACAGTGCCCTGGGATGGTTGCCTTCCCTGGTGGGGGGTGGCAGAGCCAGGCTCCTGGGCTTTCGCCACCTTTAGGGTGGCCTGGTCTCCTGGAGTGTTGTGGGGTGGATGGGTGGGTGTCCACCTGGAGTGATGTCTGCCAGGCCTGGTGCTTTTGGGCAGTAGTGGGCAGTGTGAGTGGAATGAACTCAGGTTATCAACATGCAGGCCCACGCCCAGCAGCCTTGGGCTGGGGTCAGCCAGGTTGGCCCTCTCCGGGAGGACTGGCCTGCATTTTGGGGCTTGCTGACGGTGTCTGGGAGGGCAGAGAACTCTGAAGTTGGGGCGGGGTCCACCCAGATGCTGAGGAGCTTCAGGAGGTGCAGGCCTGCAAGAAGGGAGTTGCGTGCTTCCTCTGGGCTTGGAGGCTGTGCACTGGAGAGGGCGAGGGGGAACTTGGGGGGCTTGCGGGCAGGGTGGAGGGGGTGGGGTGGGTGGAGAGCTGACCTCTGCCTGAGGGTCCCGGCAGGCCCAGGCGTCCTCTGTCCCTCCCACTCTGGATTCCCAGCTGGAAGTTTTGCAGGGACCATGCCTCCCTGAAGGAGCAGAGGAGGGACAGGGGCAGTGGGCCAGTGCACTCTACCTGCTGACAGAGGCTGGCCTATGGGGGCAGGTGCAAAGGGATTGGCCACTGCCAGCTCCTCAGACCCTGCCAGGCCTTGCTGTGTCCCTGAGAGGGGTGTTCCACCAGTCAAAGCTGGGAAGAGGCAAGGCTGGACCTTGGCCGGCAGGGCTGCGTCTGCTGCCCAGTACTGTGAGGGTGCCTGGTACCAGCTCCTTAAAACCCACTGCAGAACCCATGGTAAAACCCCACTTTACCAGACAGAACAGAGTGCATCAGATAAACACCATATGGGGCCCAGGACAGTCCTCCACCACCAGCTTAGTGCTGGGGAACTGTTGTCCCCCCACGTCCTCATTAGGCCTGACTGTCTCCCAGGACCCCCCAAGGCCCAACCTAACCTCCAAATGCTGTCCAGGACCCCACCTGGGGCTCAGGTGCCACCTGTCCCTCAGGTCCCCTACCTGCCCCTTGGGTCCCCCTGGAGTGACTGGTCAGAGGAGGTAGGGTTTTCCTTTGTTAATTCCAGCAGGCCCTGGAGGACAGGGCAGCCACCCCTCAGCCCCTGGGGCATCAGTCTGGTCAGAGAGCTGAAAGTGTGACTTTGGGCATGTCTCCCACAGGACCTTGAGCTGGGCCTGCGGGAGCCTCTGTCTCGTGTCTCAGGTAAGACTCGCCCCACTCCCCTGGGGAGCCTCTGTCTCGTGTCTCAGGTAAGACTCGCCCCACTCCCCTGGGGAGCCTCTGTCTCGTGTCTCAGGTAAGACTCGCCCCACTCCCGTCGGGCCCTTGGGGCTCCCGCCAGGTGTCCCATGCTCAGGAAAGACAGGCTCAGCCCAGAGCGCAGGTGGGGTGCAGAGTTGGGCAGAGGGGACCTGTTCAGTCAGCGTCTCCCTCACGGGCACACCTGGGGCTGGTGGTACGGCCTACAAAAGCCTCTCCTCAAGTGACAAGTTCAAGTCCATTGTCCAGAAGTACCCTCAGGAGGACCAACCCTCCCCAGGTCCAGGGCAGGCCTGGGCGCCACAGTGACTCCACACAGCTGCTCAGGGGACTTGCTTCAGGGCCACAGCTCCTGGTGGCCGCTCCCAGGGGAGGTGCCATCCAGCCCCCACACCAATGAGGGCACCATGTTCCCAAAAGAACGGGCACCTCTGGGCTGTGGTAAAGTCCATGGAGGTGCCCACTGGTCTCCTGCCCCTGGCCTGTCTTGCCTTTGGGGCAGATGGACCCTGGCTCCTCAGGCTGCCTAAGCCTGGGTCAGCGGGAGCGTGGGTGGGTCCCTCTCCCTCTAGGGTGCTGCCCCAGAGGAGCTGCCTGGCACCATGGCCCAAGCACATCTGCCCAGGCTGGGCACCTCATCTGGCCCTCTTCCCTCTAGCTGCCCTTTGGAAGGAAAACTGGGACCCTGACTGCTCTTTACTAAGGAGGGTCCATCGAGACATCTCACTGTCCACCTGTCCACAGAAACAGTAGTGATGGCCACAGCAGGGCATTGCCCACAGGCCTGCCAGCCTCCCACATGCACCAGGGCTTCTGCTGGCTCTGGAAGTTTCCTGAGGAGGCTGAGCTCAGTGCTGCTGCCTGGCCACCACCTGCATCCTGACACATCTGTCCAGGCCTCTCCCTGCCCACACTCACCTCCTGCCTGCTGCCCACGGCCAGGCACACCATCAGAGCACACTCAGTGTTTGCAGCATGAGGGCTTCCGGAGCACCTACTGTGTGCTCAAGCCCAGCACACGCATGTGATCCGAGCTCATGTGGCCCAAGGAAGTGCCGACTGTCCCACTGTACAGAGTTGAAGTCTGAGGCACAGAGTCGCTGAGTGGCAGTGGCAGGATTGGAACCTAGGACTGGCTGGCCCCAGCATTTCCTCCATCCTCTGGGTGGGGGCTCTGTAGTGAAGGTCAATGCCTCCCCATGGTGACCTCAGCCAAGTCATTTGCCTGGGCTGCTGGGGATATGCCACCTTGCGCTGTCAAAACTCCTGGCCTGATCCAGTGACAGGCAGCTGGGGCCAGCCAGGGAGTGGAGCTGCCTGAGCCAGCACACGTGGGTCTGCACAGGAGCTCCACAGTCCCCCGAGGAGTTACCTGTGGAGTGGCCACGGCAGCCCCTGTTTCATGGATGAAGAAGCTGAAGCTAGGAATGTCACCTGTCTACGGTCACCAGCAAACCAAGCACAGCCAGGATAGAAGCAGGGCCTCCTAGTCTCTCCTGGGCTGCTTCAGGGTGGGCCATATCCAGGCAAGTGTCCCTGTCACATGTGTCTGACACCCTCCCAACCCACACAGAACCACAACAGAGGTGCACACCTGTGACACGCCTGCCACATGCACAGCAGGGCATGTCCTCACGCAGAGAAGCCCACCTGTGCACAAGGGCCAAGCCGCTGGTGCACAGCCCCAGGCACCCCGCCCTGTGCACACAGCCACTGCGCAAGCCCGGTGCTGCGTGTGCTGTGCACCTGTGCACACACTGGTCTCCTGTGCTAGGCACCCCACGTGCCTCTGCACACCTGCTGAGGAGCGGGCTGCGTGCAGCTCAGGTAACAGCAGCCTGCAACCCGACTCCTCAGGGATGGGCAGGCCTGGCCCCCAGGCCTGGGGCGGGGGCCTGGTGCACTGCCTCCCCACAGACACTGGGCCTGGCTGCCAAGCTGCCCACCCAGCTCCCACTGCCCAGAGGGCAATGGTGCCCTGGCACTCCCCGCACCCCACCCTGCCTGGCAAGGAGTATGTAGCCACCAGCCCATTCCTGTGCCCTGAGCCTCTCAGGGGACCACGAAACTTCCTGGGGCCAGCCTTGCCTCTCTGTACCCACCCTGCTGCCCAGGAAGCCCACAGAGCCCTCCTCCTCGCTTGGTCCCTGGGACCAGGCACCTAGAAGTGCTGGCCGAGGCCCTTGTGCTACCCAGAGGGAAAGGGTGACCTGCCTGCTCCAGCCTTTCGTGCAGGGGTCTTCTTGCCCCATGGCGAGCATGCCCATGGCCCCGGCCCAGCCCGCACCTCGAGCAGCCCTGCCTGGTGAAACCGAGTACTCACACGGCCCCTTGCCCAGCCTGGACCTCCGGGCCTTGGTGCCGAGCCCGGGCGCTCCCACCAGGAGACAGGGCGAGCACTGCGAGCGCTTGCACAGGACGCGAGACAGAGTTTTGACCAAACCCGCTTGACAGGTTCCCCATTCCCCCAGCCCGGAGCAGAAAGGAGGCAGGGACTGGCCGAAGCTGCCCGGCGGGTTCTGCCATCTCAGCAAGCCGCAGAACCGGCTGGGCCGGCAGCACATAGAGATGGGATTGTTTCTCATGATCACCCGCAGGAGCAGCCAGTGGCCCTGGACAGAACGGTGGCCCTGAGGGCAGCGTAGAACATGGGGGCACGTGGGAAGGAGGGAGAGAACCTGCTGGTTTGGCCACCGAGGATGGAGTGGGAGGGCTCTGCCCAGAGCGTCCCTCTGTGCTCCGGCAGATGAAGTGGACTGTCCGGCCTCAGTTTCCTTGTCTTTCCAGGAATTGCCCCTGCCCCTGCCAGAGTTCAGTGAATGGAAGTCCAGAGACTGCTTGGAAGTGACCCGCCTTGCTGGGTCAGGGCCTGTGCCCGCCCTGGGCAAGCCGGCTTCTGCTGTGGCCTTGGTCTACCCTGTCTGTCCAGGGCCTGCAGGTGGCCCAGATGGGTGGGCATCTCCAGGTCCCAGGGCAGGCTGGGCATCTCTTCCAATAGGACCACAGGAGAGAGTCAGAGAGGATCCCTCAAAGGACGGGGGTCTGCATGGCCTTCGTGGAGAGCTCAGGGCTCAAGGGGGAGGACTGGATCCCAGTTAGTGGGCTAGGTCAGAGGTCAGAGGGTAGAGGACTTCCTGCTCCCTCCTGGGGGTCGACAGCTGGCCCTGGGCTTGGGGTGAGGATGGGACACCTCTGGTCCTGTGGTGGCCCCTCAGCGGGCACAGAGTTGTTGGCATGGGACAGTCCATGGAGCTTTATGGGTGGCTGCCCTCTTGGCCCGGCCCTTTGTGTTGGCATGTGCCCTGTGAAGGGAGTGGCGTGGCCGGCGTGGTGCAGTCTGAGGTGTGGGGCTGTGGGCATGAGTGTGCACGTGTGCATGTCATGCTGTGCACACGCATGTGCTCGCTCGTTTTTTGCTGTGTCTCCACGTGTCCCTCCTGCCCGTACCCTGTGGCTATGGTGTTGGGGGTGGGAGATGATTAGGCCACGAGGCCAGGAGGCACCTCCTGCGTGGGATCACTGCCCCTGCAAAGGGGGCCTGGGACGCCTGGCCACAGGAGGCTGTGGGGACGCAGCGGGAGGTCCCGTGCATCAGGACACCACCCTCAGCCTGCTGGGAATCAGCCTGGCATGTGCAGCCCCTGGGCCAGGGGAAGCAGGCTCCTCTCACCAGCCCTGACTAGGCCACCTTTGATGCACGAGTGTGTATCCACACATGGTCAGCAGCTTGTGTGTTCACACGTGTGTGTGATGTGTCTAGGCAGGTTCCTGTGTGCTTGGCTGGGCATACCGTGTGCACGGTGGGGGAGCATGTACATGGGTGCACGTGGAGGAGCCAGTGGAGGGGAAGAGGCGTGCCCTCCCTGGTAGCAGAGTTGACCCTCAGTCCCGTCTGGGTCAGGGCTGGGGGCTCGAGTGCTGGCACACTGCCCAGTTCCCTGGCCATTGCAGCCAGAGTTGAATCCTGACTCTGCCCTTGAGGACTGGGCCACCTGGGGCTAGTTACCTCACCTCTGCAACGTGGGCTTCCCAGGCAACTCGGCAGGAGCCCTGAGGCAGTAGGCAAAGCCCTGCCAGGGGGTACTTCCTGCCTGGGGTTGGCGCACATGGGCAGGGGCTCTTACTGGACAAGGTTAGAAGCCGAACAGAAGTTTCTCAAAGGTGATCACAACTGCTGCAATCTTCATGGACGTCCCCAGCAACTGAGTTTGTGGTCACCCCGAACTGGACAGGTCAGTGGGTAAAGATACGGGGCCCAGTCCTGTGATGAAAACCCCTTGTGATCCAAAGGCAGAGGCTGTGACATGGGTGCAGCTGCAGGAAGGACGCCCGGCCATGGAGCCCCTCCCAGCAAGCCTGCTGTGAGCGCCCCCCGCGCCCCAGCACACGTCACGGATACTAAAGACGGACGTTCATGCGCTGCAGCATCAGGTCCTGTAAGGTCGCGATCACTGCTGTCTTGCTGCAGGGTATCCTTGCGTTGCCCAGGCTGGTCTGGACTTCCCTGCTCCCTCCTCCTCCTGAGCTGGAAAACAGGCGTGGCCACCACACCCAAGCAAGGTTGATGCTTAAAAAGTCATAAAATGAAGTCTTTGGAGCAGTGTCCGGGTCACAGCACAACTGAGGGGAGGCACAGAGCCCTTGCTCCTTCATGAACCCCTCCGTGGGGCGGGCTGTGTGGGCCTGGGCATGATCCCAGACGGAGCAGGCAAGGCCGTGGCCCCATCAGTCCCCCGGGCGTGCAGCCGGCACACACGCTCCTGTGCCCCAGCCAGGAGGGTGTGAGGCACTGGGTTACCCCTGGGGCAGAGTCCTGGTCGTGCAGAGCAGCTGGGGGCAGGCCAGGCAGCCTGAGGTCATGGAAGAGGGAAGTTCACCCTGTTGGTCCAGCCTATTGTCCCTGATTGGGGCTGAATAGGGTCCCATGCAGCAGAGCCCACCCCAGTCTGTAGGGCAACTCCCTCCCCTAGGCTCTGGGTCCCTGGGCACCACTGAGCTCTGACCAGTCTTCTTCCTGTCTGGGGAACGGGAGCTCCCCAGGGCCTAGGCTCGGATTTCTACCACCCCTGTTCTGGCCTCAGGCACTGGCAGGAGGCGTTTCTCAGTGAAGGGGTAGCAGGGGAGGCCAAGGAGCCTCCACCTTACCCCAGGACCAGGGCAGTGAGGGGAGAGGTGTACCTTCTCTGCTGAGTACCCACTGTGTGCAGACCTGGGAACATGGGGCAGGGGCTCCTCTCTGCTCAGTACCCACTGTGTGCAGACCTGGGAACATGGGGCAGGGCTCCTCTCTGCTGAGTACCCACTGTGTGCAGACCTGGGAACATGGGGCAGGGACACTTCTGCTGAGTTCCCACTGTGTGCAGACCTGGGTACTTGGGGCAGGGGCTCCTCTCTGCTGAATGCCCACTTTGTGCAGACCTGGGAACATGGGGCAGGGGCTCCTCTCTGCTGAGTACCCACTGTGTGCAGACCTGGGAACATGGGGCAGGGGCTCCTCTCTGCTGAGTACCCACTGTGTGCAGACCTGGGAACATGGGGCAGGGGCTCCTCTCTGCTCAGTACCCACTGTGTGCAGACCTGGGTACTTGGGGCAGGGACACTTCTGCTGAGTTCCCACTGTGTGCAGACCTGGGTACTTGGGGCAGGGGCTCCTCTCTGCTGAATGCCCACTTTGTGCAGACCTGGGAACATGGGGCAGGGGCTCCTCTCTGCTGAGTACCCACTGTGTGCAGACCTGGGAACATGGGGCTGGGACTCCTCTCTGCTCAGTACCCACTGTGTGCAGACCTGGGAACATGGGGCAGGGGCTCCTCTCTGCTCAGTACCCACTGTGTGCAGACCTGGGTACTTGGGGCAGGGGCTCCTCTCTGCTGAGTGCCCACTTTGTGCAGACCTGGGTACATGGGGCAGGGGCTCCTCTCTGCTCAGTACCCACTGTGTGCAGACCTGAGAACATGGGGCAGGGCTCCTCTCTGTTGAGTACCCACTGTGTGCAGACCTGGGAACATGGGGCAGGGACACTTCTGCTGAGTTCCCACTGTGTGCAGACCTGGGTACTTGGGGCAGGGGCTCCTCTCTGCTGAATGCCCACTTTGTGCAGACCTGGGAACATGGGGCAGGGGCTCCTCTCTGCTGAGTACCCACTGTGTGCAGACCTGGGAACATGGGGCAGGGGCTCCTCTCTGCTGAGTACCCACTGTGTGCAGACCTGGGAACATGGGGCAGGGGCTCCTCTCTGCTCAGTACCCACTGTGTGCAGATCTGGGAACATGGGGCAGGGGCTCCTCTCTGCTGAGTACCCACTGTGTGCAGACCTGGGTACTTGGGGCAGGGACACTTCTGCTGAGTTCCCACTGTGTGCAGACCTGGGTACTTGGAGCAGGGGCTCCTCTCTGCTGAATGCCCACTTTGTGCAGACCTGGGAACATGGGGCAGGGGCTCCTTTCTGCTGAGTACCCACTGTGTGCAGACCTGGGAACATGGGGCAGGGGCTCCTCTCTGCTCAGTACCCACTGTGTGCAGACCTGGGAACATGGGGCAGGGGCTCCTCTCTGCTCAGTACCCACTGTGTGCAGACCTGGGAACATGGGGCAGGGGCTCCTCTCTGCTCAGTACCCACTGTGTGCAGATCTGGGAACATGGGGCAGGGGCTCCTCTCTGCTCAGTACCCACTGTGTGCAGACCTGAGAACATGGGGCAGGGCTCCTCTCTGTTGAGTACCCACTGTGTGCAGACCTGGGAACATGGGGCAGGGACACTTCTGCTGAGTTCCCACTTTGTGCAGACCTGGGTACATGGGGCAGGGGCTCCTCTCTGCTCAGTACCCACTGTGTGCAGACCTGGGAACATGGGGCAGGGCTCCTCTCTGCTGAGTACCCACTGTGTGCAGACCTGGGAACATGGGGCAGGGACACTTCTGCTGAGTTCCCACTGTGTGCAGACCTGGGTACTTGGGGCAGGGGCTCCTCTCTGCTGAATGCCCACTTTGTGCAGACCTGGGAACATGGGGCAGGGGCTCCTCTCTGCTGAGTACCCACTGTGTGCAGACCTGGGAACATGGGGCTGGGGCTCCTCTCTGCTCAGTACCCACTGTGTGCAGACCTGGGTACTTGGGGCAGGGGCTCCTCTCTGCTGAATGCCCACTTTGTGCAGACCTGGGTACATGGGGCAGGGGCTCCTCTCTGCTGAGTGCCCACTGTGTGCAGACCTGGGAACATGGGGCAGGGGCTCCTCTCTGCTCAGTACCCACTGTGTGCAGACCTGGGCACATGGGGCAGGTCTCCTCTCTGCTGAGTGCCCACCAGGTGCAGGCCAAGAGGGCACCTTTGAGACCCCTCCTCTCTGGAAACCCATGAACAAGGGATCAGATTATTCTGGCCACAGGACTTGGTGCCAGCCCTGGGGAAGATGACCGTGGATTTTGGTCTGGGACAGTTTGAGGGTCCCTAGGAGGGGTGAGAACAGGCGATTTTCAGTTGAGGTACAGCAGGGGAGAGGGGGCTGCATGCAGAGCCTGGGAGAGTGACAGGGTCTGGAGGGGGTGGCCCCAAGGTGGAGGGTGCACAAGGGCTGGGTGGGGTTGAGGCCAGATCAGGGGAGGCTGGCAAGGAGGGTGAATGGCCCCTCCCAAGCCTTGGCAGCCTGTGGAGCCACCTGTCCCAGGTGGCTGGGTTGGGGGAGCCTGGGTCCTTAGCTCAGCTGGCTCCCATCCACTGTGTGACTCTGATGCAGGCCTCAGCTTCCCTGGCCGTCTGGCCAGCTGTCATGAGCCAGCTGCTTGCTGGCTCTGCTCAGGCAGGCTGATCATCTCAGCCAGGGTTCAAGTCCAGGGGTGAGCAGCACACTGCCAACACTCCAGCAGCGCTGTGCAATCCCCAAGATGTCTGCAGGTGCCTCCTGTACGTGCCACCATGGAGGCAAAGTGGGAGCCAGGGGCGACCAGGGGCTGCGCCTGTGGCTGGGCTCCCCAGGGTGAAGGTGGAGCAGGCCCACAGCTTCCTCCAGTGAGGACCAGGCAAATGGCAGAGGAGCAGGGCAGGAGGGAGGGAGGGAGGGCAGGGGGCTGGGCCTCCGTCCTCCAGGCCGTTTGCCCATCTGTCTGTGTGTTGGTTCTGCAAGCACCCAAGGACCAGTTCTGGGACACCCCAGAGTCTGTTCTGGGCCCTGGGTGCTGTGTGGTGGGACGCGGCTGCTCAGAAGAGGTTTGGCTATCAGTCGGCATGTCGAGGGCTTGCTGTGGGCCTCAGTTTACTCCCCTGCGATGCTCCTTGCAGATGTGAGGCCCTCTCGAGTCACGCGCTGGTGTGCCTTACACACGTGCTCCTCTGGCAGAAGTCGCTGGATCTGGTTGAACGGGGGGCTGGGCAGAGTGGGCACTGGGCACACTGTCCAGGCTCGAGATCCAACACGACAGGCCCTCAGTGCCCTCCCTGTAAATTGTGGCCAGGCCTCAGACCCGCCTGCAGCTGGACATGGGGCCTGGAGCGGGCTGTGACCCACGCTCCAGGGACCAGCAGGACCAGCAGGCCTCCTGCAGTCCAGGAGGCTGCTCTGGTTGCCTGCGGGGCTGGAGTTCCAGGCTGGACACTGAGGGTTCCCCATGGCCCCCAGTCCTGCTTCCTGGGCCAGCTGGGGGCAAAATGCCCGGCCCTGTGGTGAGGCGCCCGTGCTTCATCCCTGAGTGGGGAGGGTCGGGAGATAAGGCTTCAAAGGCCTCCGCTGGTAAAAGCACCTTTACAAGCCACCCGGCCGCCAGATGTTTGTGTTACTGGGCTGACAGATAAGGGGTGGGTGGGTGGCCCCTACCAGGCCAGCCAGCCCTGCCGCTCTGGCCCCCAGATAAATGGGTCACCTATTAATAGGGCTCTGAGCAGGGGGCTGTGAGCAGGGCCTGCCTTCTGCAATGTCAGCCCCTGTCCCACCCCCTGTAGGCAGGCTCCTGGTGAGCTGGGGGAGGGGCTGGCTATGTGCCAGCGAGGGAGGGATGGTGCTGGGGGTGGGCAGCTGGGAGGGCAGAGCCCCACCGTCCCTCTGCATGGCCTCCAGACCAGACACCCTGCTTTTGAAATCACTTTGTGGAAGTGTGAGGGCTGCAAGGACGACCCACCTTGCAAAGCAGTAGAAAGTCTCAGTGAGGCCAAAGTCTCCTTTTATGGTGGCGCTGTCCCTCCCTGGGTGATCTGCTTGGGATGAGCCTGCTTCCTGGGCAATCTGTCCAGTGCAGCTGGCCATCTCTGCTCTGAGTCCCCTCAGAGCGCACAGTCCAGGGTGCTTCCTGCCAGCACAGGTCTGGGCTGCTGCTCTCATTCCAGAACATTCTCCTGGACCTAGCAGCAGCCGCCACCTTCCCTGAGAGCGCTTCCCGCTCCCAGTCCTCCTGTCTCTGGCTCTGTCTCCTCGTGCCCGAGGCCTTCCGCGTCTGGCCTCCTCCCTGAGCATGGTGTTTCTGGGGTTCCTCCCTTGGCAGGGCTTTGCTCCCTGTGGCTGAGTAGGGTCCGCTGTGCAGGGGTTCGTGCTGTCTGCTGTCAGCCACAGGTGGTGCTCCTGTGGACAGTGCTACTGGGAGAACCGGGCCCGAATTCTGGTGGAAGCCTTGTTCCCAGGCACCCTGGTGTAGACGTGGTGTCGGCTGCGCCTCTGGCTTCCAAGGACCTGTCAAGGGCCTTTGAACGCTTCAGGAGGCTTGACTGCCCTCCGCATGCCTTGCACACGCCTGGAACATCTGCGTTCTCTCTTACAGTTGCATGTGGATAGACAACTGTCTCAATAAAAAATTCAATTGAAATAAGAGTTCAGATGTGTGTTATTTTTCTTGATCACTGAGTTTTCTTTTTCTTTTTGGTGCTGGAAATTGCCTCGTCCGTGCTAGGCAAGAGCTCTGGCACGGAGCAGGTCCCAAGCTCCAGGATGACTGAGTCCCAGCCCTGCAGATGTCCTTCGGCTATGCTGACCCCAGCCTTCCTCCCTCGCTCTTCCCAGAGACCAGCTGGCCAGGCTGACCTTCTCCCTCACAGCCTGGCTCTTGCCTCAGGGTGTGCAGGGTGGGGGAGCTGGGAGCGGGAGACTGGGGCAAACTGTGCATGCCTGTGGCCACCCCGGTCGCTGCTTCCTCTGCAGGAGGAAACTGGGGACTTTCTGTGGAGGGCCCGGGGAGAGAGCCCACCACACACAGCGTGCTGAGGAGCCCTGGGGTGGTCCTGGCTCCCACGACCTCTGACCTGTGTTAGCTGGCCGTCTGGGTGGGGGCTCAGAGGAGCAGGCTGCAGGGAAGCTGTCCCCAGCCTAGAGCAAGGTGGCAGTTCTGGGCCTCCTCGCCTGACTCCGAGAAGCGCAGACTTGTTTTTCTGCTGGCTTGTGCCCTGGCTGGAAGCAGCTAGGGCAGGACTCCCAGACTCTCTGCGTCTGCGTGGAGTGGCCTCAACTTCCTGGAGCTGTGGAACTCAACAAGCATGTAATGGGGACCATAAATTGCTGTCGGTCGGGATAACTCGATCTATGATTCTGCAGGGGGTGGGCGGAGGGGGACGGGGAGGTGTTGGTGACGGGAGCGATCCCAGGACTAAGCCAGGCTGTCTGCTGGCACGTCACAGATGATAAAGCTGCAGCGTCCTGCAGCGCAAGGCGGAGTCCGCCGGGCCCGATGCTGTGACCGGTGCCGCGCGGCCAGGAGCCGGGTGTCAGAAAGCTGCGGTCCATACACTACGGATCCTGCTCACATCATAAAGACAAGTAATGGTCTGTGTGTCTTTAAAGGAATACCGATACTGTTGTTTTATGAGAAACAAGAGTCGAAAATATTGAAAGTCAGACTTTTATAGCCCCAAAACGCTGAATGACGAGGACGTGGGAAGGGAGGCCAGCACCTCCGTGGCGGGGTCTCAACACCCTGGTGGTCATGGCTGCCGGGTAGGCCCCTGCTGGCTGGGCTCAGTGGACACTTCCTCCCAGACATGGCCTGAAGAGCCGAGGGGCAGGACCGCAGTGTCGCGTGGCCCGGGCTTGGGGTGGGGGAAGGACTCATGGAGCAGACCTGATCCCCAAGAAGCCCTGCTCTCCTGATTTGGGACGAGGATGGGAACGCCGGGGCCTGGGCTTCACCCAAGTTCTTTCCAGAAGGAAGTTCCTCTGGTACCTGCACCCTGTCCGGATCATTTACTTTGGTGCCAGGTTTAAATTTTTATCTCATGGCTCAGCTGCGAAGCAGCGATTTGGGCCGGGGAAGGTGCTGGGCTGCCGGGTGTGAGGGCAGGGTCCTGGCAGCCCAGTATGGACTGAGGCTGGTGATGGCAGGGTTCTGACCCCTGGGCCTGGGGTTGGGGCTTTGTGCCAAGCTGCCTGCTGCGGGCCGGGAAGCACTGAAAGAGGAGTGAGGGACTTCCTGACAGAATTGCTTCTCCTCTCTTCCCTGCACTGCGTGGGGCTGAGGGCGTGGGGCGCAGGAGGTCAGCGTGCGGCTCTCTGGACCAGGGTGGGAAGACCTCCACGTGCCTGCGAGGAGCCCAAGGATTGGCGCGCCACGGTCCCGACCTGCAGAACCTTGTTGTTTTTAAATGTGTCTGTTAGTTATTTAGGCGAAACTCTGAGGGCATAAGATCGGCCTCTGGAACAAAGGCCCCATGTGCTCAAGCTCTCCCACCTGGTACCGCCACCCGACGTCCACTCCAGAGCCGCTGTTCCGCCTGGAGACGTCTGCTCTCGGCCTCCACCGTCCTCTCTGTGCAGTCCTGCAGCATGGGCCCATCTGCCTCTTCCTGACACTCTCCTGGGCCGGCCTCTGCCCGCCCCTCCTCTGCGGACAGGGCGCGGATGCCCTGGTCGCCGACTGCGTTGCCTGCACGCGGTGATTCCTCTTCTGGCTGCTGTGATCAAGCTACGTGGACAAACACATTTTCAGGACTGCTGGGTAACTTGCCCAGCTGAAGCCACTTCGTCTGGTCCCAGGAAGTCCCGGAGCCCTAGCTGGTTGGTAACTGGGAGCCTTGGCCTAGCGGTCGTGTTTTGCTGCCCAATCTGTGTAAACAGCATGCTGGGTCTCCCGTGTTCAGATGGATGAGTTTGGACAACTCTGTTCAGTCCTGCAACCCTGTCTAGCCACTGTCACCGTCCCCTGGACAAGAGTCAGGCTCCACTCCCTGCCTCTAGAGATGAATTTGTTCCCTTCCAGGAGTTCATGTAATGGAGCCGCGCCATCCATAGCCTTTTTTGTCTGGCCTCTCCTGGGCCAGAGGATGTATTTGAGATCTTCCCTGTTCCTGGCTGAGTAGTATTTCCTCCTGCGTGAGTCAGTGTATCCACTTCCTATCTGTGTTGGTGGACATTCAGACTGGTTCCTCTTTGGGGAGGTGTGGGAGAAGGGGGGACAGACATCTGGGCACAGGGTTTTGTGTGAATGTGGGTTTTCCCTGCCAGGGTGAATCCCAGTGATGGGGGCGGGCTGGTGCCTGTGCCCAAGAGCTTTCTTCAGCAGCTTGCCTTTTATGCTTCTGCCAGTGCAGGAGAGTATACCAGCTGCTCTGCTTGGCATCGTTCATGCTTTGCCCTTAAACTGCTCTTGTGAGTACCAGTCCCAATCTCAGGATCAGAAAACTAGCCCCATGAATTGGCGCACACCTATAATCCCCGCAACTCGGGAGGCTGAGGCAGAGGATCGCAGGTTCAAAGCCAGCCTCAGCAACTTAGCGAGGCCCTGTTGCAAAACACAATAAAAAGGGCTGGGTTGTGGCTCAGTGGTTAAGTACCCTGGTCAGTCCCCAGCACGAAGAAAAACAGATCAGATAAGGGAGGTGAGTGAGTGGCCCGAGATGGTGTAGTGGTCAGTGGCAGAGCCAGAACTTGGTCCTGGCCACCCAGACGAGGCCAGTGTGTGGCACTCGGCCCCCACACCACCCACGGCCTCCCGCAGCCTCCTCCTGTCCCAGGCTGCTTCCTCCCTGACTCCATGCACCCCACTTGTGTGGCCCTGTCCTGCTGCCTCCTGTGTGGCCAAGTGGCCCCTTGGCTTCATGCAGAGCAATTCATTTGAAGTGACAGTGAGTGGCAGGTGGCAGCTCCCTGTCCTGCTGAAATGTGGGCCTGGGAGGGCAGTGTCCACCTTGTTGGCCTGGAGGCCTCGCTCTTTGCTGGACCTGGTGGGCAGGCCTGGCAGCGTGAGTGCAGTGTGGAGATCCTGCCCGCTTCAGCACCCCTTGGGGTGGGCAGAGAAGCCAGGTGTCCTCCACCAGTGGGGGAGCCTGTCCTCTCTTCAGGAGGGGACGGAGCCCAGGGCCTCAGGTGTGCTGGTCTCTTGTCAGTGGGATCGTTACGGATGCTTCAAAACCCAGGGAGACAGGGCAGGCGGGACGGCATCTCCCCCCGCAGCCCGGGGTGGGGTGCAGCGGGAGAGGCTCCTCAGTAGCCTTAGTGCTGCCTCTGCGGGAGCACAGACCCTCCCTGCCTCCCCTGGGCCTGAGCGCGGGGTCTTGGTGGCCTGGACTGCCTCCTGCCCTTGGCATCTGTCCTTGGTGGCCGGGGAGCCGGGGCCGGCTGGACGGCCCTCCCTATGGGCACGGCTGCCGGGCTGGGCCTGTGTGGTCTGCCGTGCGCTATGCTTCTTTCCCAACACGCACAGTTACATAAACGACGATAACACTTCATAAACATTTTTCTAGCATGCGGAATGTTTGACATGAATTTCAGCTATTTTAGAAGTCATAAACAATCGTCGCTGCCCTGGCCGACGCGGAGCAGAAGGCGCCGCACTGTGGGGAAGATCAAAGCCCGAGCAGGGATCTCTTCTTGGGAGAAAGAGAGAGGACAGGAGAGGAACCCTCCTGTGCGGCTGGCAGGACCTCGCGGGGTGCCGGGACAGGCTGACTGGGAAGGGCCTACAGCACCGGGCAGCCAGGTCACAGGCAGCAGAGCCGGAACATCTGGGCCGTCCAGGGTGGAGCCCGAGGCTCTGTGAGGGCCAGTGAACTGCCAGGGCCCTTGCCAGCTGTCCAGCCTCAGAGCCCACAGCTGGCGCCACAGGGCCCACAGCCAGGCGCTTCCCCTGTCTTCGTCCTTTGGGGGGTGTGCTCAGGCCCCAGGAATGGGTGTGGTCCCAGGCTGGCCCTGGACTTTGGGACACCTCAGTGTATGTCCCAGCAGCCAGCCTGCCTGCTCTGGGTCGTCCCAGTTGTCACATGGTGTCATCAGTGAGGCCAGGAGAGGGCAGTGAGTGAGACCCTCATGGGCAGGGCAGACACCCACATGGGTGCACCAAGAGCTGATGGGGCTCCTGGCACAGTGGCTGGGTTGGGGCCCCTCACACTGGGATAGCCCTTTTGGGGCATAGGTGTAGGGGACAGCAGGGCCACAGTGGAAAGGATTCAGTGCTTCCTGCTTCGGAGGGCCGTGTGGCCTGGCCAAGGGGGTGAGCAGCAGGGGTGACCCATGAGGGCCTGCCCCATCCTTCCTTACACCTGTACCAGAGCTGTGGCCGTAGGAGACACCAGCAGCTTGTGTGTTGATTAGGCACCAATGTTAGCCTGGCCAGTGCACACTTAGCTTCTCGTGGGGCCCTCTGGACATGCTGCTGCGGGGACGACTGTCCATCCTTCTGCAGAGCAGGATACTGAGGGCCTGAGGTCACACAGCTGGGGCGGGGGCTCTCAACTCTTACCCTGAGACAGGGGTCCCTGACCTGCTTGGAGCCACTGGGAAGGGTGGAGACCTGGCCCTCGCTGAGTCAGGGAGGGGGCTCGTCACCACTGCCAGCGTGGCCTCTGAAGACCCAGTGCCCTGACCTGGACAGAGTCTCTGGGGTGCAGTGAGCGAGTGAGAGGCACAGCAGGGAGACCCTGGGCTCTGTCCCCTGACCTGCGGGTCCCAGCAGCCTCCTTGCTGTCTCCAGCTCAGGGGACCTCCTCTGGAGGGGCTGTGACGTGTGTCTGGAGATGTGGGTCCCCCTCCCAAGCTTGCAGCTGTTGGTGGTCCCAAATGCTCTGCCCCAACAGTTGCGGTGCCCGACTGCAGGTGGAGTGCCGAACTGGGAATCCTGGTGGCCGCGAGGAACGCACCTGCACCCTCAGTTAGCCCGGTCACCTGTAGGTGAGGACATTGTGGCCTTGGGTTTCTCCCCCACCCCACAGTCTGTTCAAACAGACTGTTAAAATGGAAGGTCAGTCCCTCCCTGTCTCCATGCTCTCCAGGGCCCCCACCTGACTGGGTCTGTCCCCACCCAGTCCTGTCCTCTCTCCCCTGGCCTTCCTGCAGGGGACTGGCACCTGTGGTGCGGCTCTTCTCTGCATTCTGCTTCTTTGTGTCCTCTGGTTTTGCTGCTGCTCAGACGCTGGCTCCAGGGCGGCAGGGCCTGCTCACTGCCCAGCTCCCTTCAGACCCCAGCGGGACGCCCTCCTGCCCCGGGAGAGCTCTCCCCAGCGACCCGAGGGATTCCTTGCCCTGGCACCTGAGACACAGACTTTTTTGGAAACAGGGACTTTTTAGGAGGAGTCAAGTTAAGATGTTGCTGGGGGCCCGACCAGCGTGTCCTCACAGGCAGCCCTGAGGACAGACACAGGGCCACTGGGTGACAGAGGAGGCAGGGTTTGAAGAGCCGTCCCCAGCCAAGGATGGAGAAGGGCAGTCTGCACCTGCTGGGGGCTGGAAGATGGGGAGGGTCCTCCCCAGGAGCCCTTGGGGACGGCATCTCTGCCTGTACCTAGACTCTGGGCTTCTGGCCTCCTGAACTCAGAGAATAAACTTCTGCTGTAGGCCACTCAGCAAATGAGCAGATGGGAAAGGCAGAGTCCTTCGTGGGCTCCTGGGAGCCTGGTGCCGGGCACGTCCCTCGACCCCCTGAGCTCACCATTCCCGTGTGGTGCGGTCTAAGCGGTCGTCCAGGGTTAGGGTCCAGCCAGCTCATGGCCCGCCCTGCAGGGCACCATGCCCGCCATCTCGCTAGGCCCTGCCTGCTCGTCCCCACCTCCTCCCCAGCTCGGCAGCCCCCAGCAGGCATTCAGAGGACCTGGCCGCGCGCGTCCTGGGTCCACACCAGTAGCCCCGTAGACTGGTGTCCAGAACCACCCTTCACCAGGGTCACCACGGGGCCTTGCCCAGGTCCCCAGACTCCTGGGACGGTTCAGGGCCTGCCTGTCTCCAGAGCTGCAAGTGCCCCCAGCACTGCTCCCCGTGTCCCCAGCAGCCCTCGCTGTGTCCCAGCAGTTACCTATGTCACCGACACCCACACCTGGGCTCTTGCAGCCCTCACCCCCTCTTCCTAGGGGTGCTCTTGGAATCCAGAGCCACCTCACCTGGAAGGGCCTGGGGTTCACTGCCCCCGGTACCCTGAGCCGAGGACTGAAGGTGCTGCAGCGGCCACACCTGGCCCTCGCCTGGGATGGCCTCTATGCTCTGGCTCATGCTTGTGGCCCCTTGGTCCGGCTGAGGCTGGGATTCTGCACACCCCTCTTTCCTGGCTTGCCTGGGCTCACCTTGCTTCCCGTGTCCCCTTCCTGGGCTCCCCCTCCTGCCTCACACGCAGGAGACACCTGGTCTGGCTTCACGTCCAGGGAGCCCATTTTAACAGCAGCCGCTGTGGGGGGCAGGTGGGCCTCGAGGTCAGGATCCTTCCTTCTCTGCTTCTCCTGTTCACAGACGGCGAGCACCTGAGCCTGCTCGGGTCGCCTCCTGGGCCGCAGGCTGGCCCTGAGAAACTCGGCTTTCCAGTGGGCCCCGCGTGCAGGGCTACAGACAGGGTCCATCTGAAGACAGCTCTCTGTTGAGTGAGGCTGCTGATGTGACCTCGGGTCAGTTCCTGCCCAGGGATGGAACCGCTCTCTCTTCTCGGAAGAGACCACACTGGCCTTCCGCAGCCCACGTCTTGCAGGAGGGCACCGAGGTCTCAGGATGACCCCTGCTCAGGTTGCCACTGCAGCACAAGCCTTGATCCTAGAGGCAGAGGCTTCGGGCGTTTGCCTGTGTCCACTGGCCTTAGTGAGCACAGCAGAGGGTGGCTCAGCTGTGGGGTTTTTGGGGATCTGTGGGTATCCAGAGGAGGCAATGGGGTCAGCTCCTGGGGACAGTGGGGACTTGTGCTTCTTCAGGTGATTTTAAGGTAACCTTATGTTTTGGGGTGTGGTTTTTAGTGTTTTGCCGATGATTTTGTACAAGTGTTTCTCTGGGAAGGAGGCCGTGGGGAGCGAGGGGCCCAGACTGAGGCCCCTTGAAACCCTGGAGCCTCCCACAGTCCGCCTGCAGACATGCAGGTGGAGGGAGCAGACGGGCGAGGCTCAAGGTGTGTAGCAGCAGGAAGCCAGGGTGCAGGGCGCCTGGCCCCAGAGCCCTGCTGCCTGCTTGGCGTCTGCGCATAACTGGTTTGCAAAGTCCTGAGCCATGCTGGCCAACGTGGGGACAGCACAGAGCTGGGTGGAGGGAAAGTGCCCAGACGACTCAAAGTTTCTGGGGGCTGGGAAGAGGAGCTCCCTCCAGGACGGCGGCCTTTGTATCTGCTGGGGGTGTGGACTGTACATTGTACCTGGGATTGGGCCAGCAGAGGGTCCAGCAGCCCAGGGGCTGTCCGGGCCCTGGGCCTTCTGGGGGTTCCTGCAGTCCATACCAGGCCACCTGCCTGGTGCCAGCTGGGCAGGGAGATGCCCTTCCCAGCCTGCCCCACCTGTCCCACAGTCACCTGTGGGCACTTCTGTCCCGGTGCCCAGCCGGTGCCCCTCCTCTCTTCCTCTCCGTCTTGGGGACCTTGCCTGCACCCGTCTGCTGGAAGGTCCCCTGGGTCTTTGCTCCCCACGCCCTGGTCTTAGCTGGTCTTTGAGGAGAGCTCACAGCCCCCTGCTCGTGTGGGGCTCAGGCTAGGAGACTTGGCTTGCTGGCTGGTGGCAGGTGGACTTTCCCTGAGGTTCCCAGCAAGGCCACAGAAAACCCCGGCCAGGACCTCTTGCCCCTGAGTGGAAGAAGCAGCCCCGTGGGGCTGGGCACAGCGGCCTGCCTGTGAGGCAGCCTGGACGACGGCTAGGCCTTTGGCCTGTCCATGCTGGCGGCTCTCAAGCCCTGATGTTGAAGCCTTTGCTCGTGAGGTCTCCTTGGGCCACTGCAGCTGCCCAAGGCCAGCACTCCTGTCAAACCCACTCCTCCGCTGAGCTCACTGAGGCTGCGATGAGGTCACGTGCTCTAGGACATGTGGCCAGTGGGGCTGAGTGCTGGCAGCAAGTCCAGGCCTGTTGGTTACGCCTGCCGCAGGGCACAGTCAGGGGGTCACGCGTGTTCTGCTAAGGTCGTGAGCCCTGGGAATCCTCACAGTCGCACTGATGGTGTCCTGGCAGGACCTTTCCGTAGACACACATCGCTCTTCTACCTTCAGTTAGGTTCTTTCTCTCTGAGCCACATCCCCAGCCCTTTTCATTTTTTATTTTGAGACAGGGTCTCGCTAAGTTGCTTAGTCCTTGCTAAGTTGCCGAGGCTGGCCTTACCTTGGATCCTCCTGCCTCGGCCTCCCATAGTTGGGATGACAGGTGTGGCCTCTGGCCTGGCCTCCTGATATTTCAGGCTGTGTAGAAGCACACTGTGTTGACTGCCACTCTGGCTGGGCCCCGAGGTCATATGTCCTTTCCCCGGGTGGTTCTTCCTTCTGTGTGGAAACCTCTGTGCATCTCATCCAAGGTTGTTCTGGGGGCACTCGCTCGGGGGAGGAGGGGTCAGCCAGGTCCACTTCTAAGGCTCCTCACAGTGACGCTGCCTGGAGGGAGCCCCCTTGACCCCGTCCCTGACAAGTCCCATGGGGTATATTTATATGCAGCCTCATCAGCATTGGCAGCACATCATTTTCAGCTTTGTCAATCAATGGGCAAAATAGTATCTTAATTTGGGTTTCTTGGATTTCTTATGAGGTTGACTGTTGTATTTATTAGTCATTTATATTTCTTTTTTGGTGAATGACTCCACATTATCTGGTGCTTAATTTTTCATCTTTTTCTTATTGACTTCTAAGAGCTCTTCATATTTTAAGGCTACTGATACTTTATTATGTATGTTGAAAACATTTCAGGCCTTTGCCATTTTCAATTCTCATTTATAAAATTTTTTTAGTTGTTGATGGGCACCATACTTTATTTATTTATCTTTATGTGGTGCTGAGTATCACGCCCAGTGCCTCTGATGTGCTAGGCAAGCACTCGCCACTGAGCCCCAGCCCCATTCCTCACCGCATTGTGTGCAGCGTAACTGGGAGGGACTCTTGGCACAGACACGCTGTCAGCCTTCCTTCCTCTCAGCTTCCAAGCCAATCCGGAGCTCAGGTTGAGGCAAGCTGGGAGTCCTTCAGGATGCTGTGCACGGCCAGCTCTGGGCAGGGCAGGAAACTCGGAGTGGGAAGTTGAGGACTGACTTGGGGCAGGTCTGGGGGTCAGGTAGTGGCAGAGGCAGTGCCATCCTGTTAGAGTGCCGTGCAGTTGGAGGTGACTAGATGGGAGTCTCCAAAGAGGAGCAGAGAGGGAGGCGGCGAGCTCCTGGTCGTGGGCTCGGGGCCCCGGGCTGGGCCTCGGCAGGGGGAGTGACTGCCTGACTCGCGACCTGTGCCTGCCTGCGGCCTGGCTCTCCGCAGCCCCTGCTTCTTCCAGGTGGGCTCCTCCTTGGAGGAGCCCCAGGCACTCCTCTGCCTCCTTCTGTGCCCGTCTCTGCTGTGCCCATCTCTGCCGTCCCCATGAGGCCTCCATGCCATGAGGCCGCCGCGCCATGAGGCTGCCGCTCACAGCTGGTTCGCTATCTGCAGCCATGGTCCCAGGACATCCCGGCATCTGTGCAGCACAGAAGGGGAGGCGCCTGCCCGCACACTGCTCAGTGCCAGTGCCTGTGGGCTCAGCCAGCCTGTGCCGGGATGAGAGGGAGTGGGGAGTGGGCTGCTTGGGCCAGCCCGGGGTCCTCTGGGCACGTCCTCCATCACTGCTGACCACTGCTCAAAGATGCAGGCCCAGGGGTGGACACAGGCCCAGCCTGCTCACAGGAAAATGTGAGTCTTCCTCCCCCTGCTGCTGGCTCCCCACCAGCCCCTTCCTGGCAGGGGCATCAGCAAACGCCTCGGCTGGCAGCACAGCCTGACAGGACCCCCACCTGCCTGGGGCGCCAAATGGCTCTGGGGTGCTGGCTGGAAGGCTGCGTGGAAAAGCCACCCCATCTGTCACCGAGGGGGGCCCACCTTCCCCAGCGCTGCCTCAGCCCTTCGTCCCTGAGGCCACCAGGGTCTGTTGGCCGGGGCTTTCAGAAAGGAGACCCAGTGGTGCCCAGCTGCCCTCCCGCCCTCCCCTCTGCTCCCTGGGGAGGAGAGGAGCGGCACGCCCTCCCCTGCAGCCAGTCCCTCTGGCCTCCCCTGCAGCCAGTCCCTCTGGCCTCCCCTGCAGCCAGCCCTAGCCTCCCCTGCAGGTGCAGACCTGGAGGCCCGCTGGGGTCACCAACACTCGTCCACATGGGCATCATCCCTGATGGCCCGTGGTGGTCTCACCTCCTTAGTTTGGTCATGGGACAGGGACTAAAAGGGACCAGTCCCAGGCTGGTGGCCTGGGGCACAAGTGACTGCTGTGGGTCCCTGTGAGCTGCACAATGCTCAGTGAAGAAAGCAGGCAAGAGACCTCCTGTCACCGTGCCTGGTGACAATGGGCTGGGAGCCCTGGGTGAGCTACTGTTAAAGTCAGCACGGCCTCTTCTCTTCCTTCCTTCAACAGGGTCACCAGCATGGCACATGTGCACAGTGCCAGCTGGACACCCCGGAGGCACACGGATGACAAGGACTCTCAGATTGTAGCCACTGGCATGGCAGAGGTCAGCAGGTGCTGGGCCAAGGGGCCACTGGTGTGCTCTCAGACGTGGGTGGCACTGAGCTGCTCTGCCCTGTCCAAGGCCCTTGACCTGCAGAGGGTGGTACTGAGGGGCAGCTACTGGCCCACTGTGGCTGCTGACCATGCCTCCAAATCTCTGGGCCTCAGTTTCCTCACCTGCTGGCTGAGGCCTCCCCCGGCTGCCATGCAGCTCAGGGCAGGGAGGGATGGCCAGGCAGTTGGCACCTTGTTTGAGGGGATCCAGGTCCGGGTGCTGTTCGGTATGTGGCCTCTGGTGACACGCGCATGCAAAATCCTCTCTCGCCGGTGGCAACTCCGGAGGGAGGGTCTGAGGATGGTGGAGTGACCCTGTGTGGGAGTGTCCCAGGCTCACTATCACGGTGGACCCAAGGGGCCACCTAAACCTCAGAAGCTCCGCATCTCACAGCTCCGGAGGCCGCAAGTGCCCTGGGCCTCTGCTTGCTCCCCTTGAGTTTGGGAGGCTCCTGCGAGCTGGCGGGGTCCCCCTCCCCCACTTCTACCCACACACCAGCGTCCTTGGCCTCAGAGCCCCACACCAGGCACAGAAGGGGGTGGGTCACCAGCCCCAGGCTAGGGCTGGGCCCCTGTGTCTGTGCCCCACATCCAGAGTGGGCTCGGGCCGAGGCAGGGCCAGAGGCTGGCTGGACATGAGCTTCTGAAGCATTTCAAACTCGCCACGCTTGATGTCTTGTTTCTAACACAAGAGCCTCTCGCCGCTCCGGCCTGAGAGGGGCAGGCTTGGTGCCTGTCCCGGTGAGGCAAGCTCAGGCCGTGGGGCCTGCGGGGCTCCCTGGAGGCCTCCTCCCTCGTGGGCACACGGCGGCTCCCAGGAAGCCGCTCAGGGGGTTTGGGAAAGCACCCGAGAGGCGGTTCTCCCAGACAGGGGTGGCGCGGGGCCACAAGGCCCAGGGCAGGGTGGCTGCCTGCCGCGGCCGCCTCCGCCTGAACCTCCTCTCGGCAGACGCTGCCCTTGGTCATGGCTGCCCCTCCCTGGAACCTGTGCACCAGGGTCCCATGCATCATGTGGCAGCAGTCCCCACCTACCCGGGGTGCTGGGACCTGGCCGCCGCTCCTGAGTTGCTGGCTTGGAGGGGCAAGGCCATGAGTGGGGACGTCTTCAGGCTGAGATGGAGTCATGGGAACAGCGGAGACCAGACTCGGTGGGTCTGTAGCTTCTCCCAGTGTTAGGAGAGGCACGTGCCCTGGAGGGCTGGGCCTGCGGGACCCTCCAGGTGGCCCTGGGCCTTGCTCCTGGGCCAGTTGGCCCAACGAGGCCCAGAGAGCGTGCGGGGATGGGTGGGCTTCCTACCTGCTGGTTCTGATTCCCCAGCGGGACTGTGTGCCTGACTGCACTGGGCAAGGGCACGCAGGGGGTGGGCTGGCCGGCCTCAGGAGGACAATCCTGAAGAGGATGCCCACCGCCCACCGTGTATGGCCTCTCTCCACCGCCCAGGCTCCCTGTGCCTGAGCCCCATCAGCCTCTGCCCTAGAGGCAGGAGGGTCAGCTCTGAGATGGACTGGCCAATTCAATCCAGAACCTGAGGGTAGATTATGGGCCCCCAGGTAGCTGAGAGATGATCCCCAAGGGTCCTTCCTGGGTTCCTGACTGATGCCAGCCCCTCGTTTCTGCAGAGGCAGATAGTCTGGCTCCTCACGATGAGACACTTGGACCTTCCTGTAGGTAACGTGTGGTGGACCTGCCTGCGGGCTCCGAATGGCCCTCAGGACTGCAGTCCACAGGATGCCAGGGTGTGGCCACATGGGCCTTGTTCCTCCCTCCTGGACCTGGGCGTGGCTGCCCTGGTGGGTCCAACCTGAGGTTCCAGGCAGCTCAGGTCTGAGTGATCCTGTTCAGCTGGTGTCATCCCAGAACCAACCCCAGGTGAGCTTCTGTGTGGTGGTCTGTGGGGGCATCCTCAGTGGGAGCGGAAGGAGGAGCTGGCCTGGACCCCCAGGGCCTCCCGGCCTCCTGGGGGAATGGGCAGTTCTCACTGCTTCTGTGGGGAGGAGGGGGGGGGAGGGAGGGAGGGAGAGAGAGGGAGAGAGGGAGAGGAGGGGAGAGAGGGAGAGAGGGAGGGGGAGATACAGAGGGGGAGAGAGGGAGAAGAGAGAGGGAGAGAGGGAGAGAGAGGGAGAGGGCCTCTCGGGCTTCTGTCCCTCTAGATCTATAGCCCATGACGGGGCTCAGCCAGTCCACCTCTGCTGGTGCCTTGCAAGGAGCAGGGTTACTCCAGTGGGACTTCAAGGTCCCCACCCGGCACTGCCCTGAGCGCCTTGCTCTATGCCGACCACGTGGGACCCCCTGCGGGGATTCAGCCTGGAGTGTGGTCACAGCCCGCAGTTGGCCAAGTGACTGTGCCTGAGAGTCAAGGAGAGCAAAAGGCTCCCACAGACTCACCAGCGGTGCCCTGCCCAGGCCCACGGGTGGGACCACAGTTCAGGGACCAGGGCTTTGGACGCTCCGCCATAGGAGTGAGAGCTTGCTGAGACCCCGGGGCCGGTGTGGAGGGCAGAGGCAGGTGTAGAGGTGAGGCTGAGTAGGCACGGAGGCCACTGCCACGTCTCCCGGGCAGCCAGACATGGAGGGCTGAGGGCGGGGGCCGAGGGAGGGGACGGAGTCCCCTCCTGGAGTGGGCTCACAACGGACCTTGGCTGTTGAGAGCCCAGGGAGTCCTGCCCACTGCACCAGGGTGCAGGTTGGGGAGCAGCAGTGGCCTTTCCACAGCCTCCTGGCTGAGGGGAGCTGTGGCTGGCCAGCCAGCCGGGCTCCTGACCCCAGGCCAGCCCCTCAGCAGCTCTGGGAATCTGTTCTTTCCAGTTTCTCCTTTTTTTTTGCCTGTAGCTGTATTTAACTGTAAAGAGCAATAAATTACAAATGTGGAAAAACATCCTTGTCCCCACAAAGGACGTGGCTGTCCCCAGAGTGACAAAGGGCTCCAAATTAAACATTATTTAGTATTTATAACTTCCGCCCGACAAGAGCTCACAGCTGTGACTGGTGAATCCTGCCTGCCTTGGGGTATTTTTAGGGCTATTGTCCCTCTGACGGGTGCATTGGCCTGGCGCACGGGGAGGGTGCTGCTGCCCGTTCTCACGCAGGCTGTCCGCTGCACCCAGGTCTGGCCTGCACCAAGCCCCTCTGTCTTCCTTCCCTGAGGCAGGAGCCCCACCATGGGGAGGGGCCCCAGGGCTGTGTGGGTGAGAGCCACAGAGCCTGGCAGTGAGGGGCCTGGGGCCTCGCCCCCGTGGGCCCCTCTTCCTCTGCCCGCTGTGGTGGCAGCGGGAGGTCCTGGGCTGGCAGGCCCCACTCAGGTGAGAAGGCAGGCAGGAGGAGAAGGCTTGAGTTTGGTGCGTGCTCACTGTGGGGACAGTGCTGCGTGGGCCCCAGTACGCTCCCCCCTTTCAAGGCCATGGAAGAAGAAAAGAGCGGAGGCAGCAAGGGTGTCTTCAGACCAACACGGCCCGGGGGAGCCCACGGCCATCACGTGGCCTCTGCAGAGGAGACTGAGGTTCAGCGGCTGAGCCTCTCCTCATGCCCCTGCAGGGACCTGAACCCTGCCCCACCCCACCCTGGCCAGCTGCCTTGCTGGGTGCTCTGGGTGAGGACTCCATCCTGTGTCTCTGTTGTGGTCCAGCTGCTGTTCGCTGCTCCTGAGTCTCCCTGGAGGCCATCCGGTGCTTCCTGGGCTTGCAGTGTGTGATGGAGGACTCAGCGCCCCTGTCCCCTCACCTCATAGTGAACAAGAGTGATTTGTCTGACAGTGGTGTGAACTCCTTCAGGCTCTGGCAGAACCCGCGTGCAGTGCGACCAGGGCAGTTGTGCTGAGCCCAGGGAGCTGAGGCCGACCTGTGACTGGCTGCACAGGAGACCCTGGCCCAGGCAGAGCCTTGCACTAGGGTTTCCCGCTTTCAGTTAAAATCTTCAGAGACCCATCTGCGCTCTTGCTAATGCCATGGGCTACTTCAGGACACTGTGATCTGGTCCTAGGCTCAGGGACTCTGAAAAGGCCACTGGACCCAGGGCTCACACTGAGGCAACTGTCCCCACCTGGTGCTGCAGGGTCACCGAGGGAGGCCTGCAGCGCCATTTGCCTATGTGGATCCTGGGTGTTGTCAGGAACGGACCTTCCCAGTTGGCAGAGGAAACTGGGATGTTGCTCTCCACCTCTCCATCAGGGCAAGACGGGCCACTGGGCTCTCCATTCAAGTTGATGGCCTGTCTCCCGAGGGTCCGTGCCACCTCCAAAACCTTCCAAGTCCAGGTCCCAAAGTTTCTTCAATGGGTCAAATGGAGAGTGGGTGCCCAGACCCAGGGTCTGGCCTCCACTGACTTCTGACCTCTGCCTGGGGAGGGGTGGCTGGTGGGGACTCTGTTCCCAGGCCCTCTCTGGTAGTGGCTGGAAGGAGACACCTTGGCCACATCTGACCGCATTCCTGCTGGAGTTCCAAGTCCTGACCCATCTGGAGTGAAGGAATATCTGTATTTTGTTCCAAATCTTCAGAAGGCTGGTGGTGAGCTCGGGGTGGGGTGAGGGAGTGCTTGCCTAGCCTGTGTGAGTGAGGCCCTGGGTCCATCCCCAGCCCTGCAAAAGTAACAAAAATGAAAATAAAACTCACATAAACTCCTCATCTGTGTTCCCAGTTGCTGGAATGATTGCTGCTGCCTGGGGCCTGCCCGGGGACTCAGCTGCCTCTACCTGGAAGCCCAGCCCTCCTGTCCTCCCTGTGTGTCCCCACACCTGGGGACAGCCAGAACTGGGGGTCTGCAACTGTCAGACCAAGGGGGGGTGGCGGAGGCTCTCCATTTACTGGCCTCCCTGCCTCTTAGGCGCTGCTGTTTGAGAGTCCATCTCTTTTAATCTGGCGACTTTTCTGTTTGCGTCTCTATCTCTCCATCTTTGTCTTTATCTTTCTCCTGCTCAGGGAGAGGTCAGTGGGTCCAGGCATGTGCCTTGCAGAGCCCTGTGGAGAGTGAGAGGAGCCCCAGAGGGCACCTCAAGCAAGGGGAGCTCTGTACCTCTTCCCTGGGGCACCCACCTGCAGTGGGCCTGCCCTGAGGGACAGGCACACCCTGCCTGGCTGAGGACTCCCGGGGGTCCTGGAGCCACACTGTGTGTGGCAGACACAGGCAAGTGTGTAGCAGGAAGTCACACCTGCACAGGACAACCCTGGGTCCTGCTGGGACACTCCTGTGGGTCAGACGGGCAGGGGTCCCCTGGACACCTGGGCTGCTCTACCAGACCTTCTCCCCCACGTATCCCTCACAAGGGCCCGTCACCAGATCCTTGCCCCTTGGCCATCTGGCTTCTTCCCCAGGGCGGGGAGCTCTGCAGGTGTCCCAGGGGAGCAGAGACCAGCAGCCCAGGCCTCCCAGTGAGTCGAATGCCTTCCCGGGCTCTGCTGTGCGAAGCTGAGATGCTGGACAAGGCTGCTGCCCTCGGGGAGGCGGTGTCCCCGCAGGCGGGGTGGGGGTGGGAGGCACACGCTGGCCTCTGTAGTGCAGGGCAGACGGGCTGAGGTGCAGACAGAAGCTGCACACGACGATGCAGGTGCGACCCGGGGTCCTCTGAGGGCTCAGAGTGAGCCGTGACCAGTCGGGAGAAGGGAACAAGGGCAGGGGCTGAGGGGACGGTGAGGGCAGAGGCGGGGCAGACGAGTTTGGCCTCTGTGAGCAGGGTCTGCACTGCAGGCTTCGTGGAACCTCACCAGAGCCAAGATGGAGTGTGGGGACGAGCTGGCAGGATCCAGCTCTGCCTCCCAGACCTCCCGGAAGCAAGTGCACAGGATGTGACGTCTGCCCGCCTCTGCTGGAGCCCCGAGCTGCGATCCTTGCAGGTCCGGCCTGGTCACTAGACTGCTGTGGCTCACCTGCCCCAAAGCTGACCCCTGCCCCTCCCCACGAGGCCCCCTGGACAAAGAGGGTGGTGACCCTGTGGGCAGTACATGGTCCTGCAGCCATGAAGCCTTCCTGGTCACCAAAGCTAACTAAAGGTCTAGAAGAAAACTGTTTGGAATAGCTGGGACTGCCAGGAGATAGGCCGCCGTGACCTCCTCCTACACGTTACTGAATCACACGCCAAGGACCTATGCGCACGGGGGGCTGCCGCGGGTGAGCCTGAGCATGTGCACGGGGGGCTGCCCGGGTGAGCCTGAGCAGTGCGCCGTCCCCTGCGAGGAACCTGGGCGTGTGCAGGGAGCTCTTGCCAGGGTCTCAGTTGCACACCTTGCCTTGAGGTCCTTCACCCATCCCCTCTTGTTGGTGTCCACCTTGTGTCCACTGCTCAGGGCAGCCCTGGGAGGACTGTCTGTTGGAGACCTCACAGCAGGGTTCCTGGGCTGGTTGGGGTCTTGCCCCCAGCGAGAGGAGAGCTCGTTGCTGCCCCTCACCAGGGAGGGCCCACATGCCTGGCTTATGCTAATCAGTCCACAAAGAGGCCTCCCAGTTCTGTGTGGCCCTTACTTCTAAGCAGGGGTGGCTGGGACTCTGGATTTTGACTTCCTAGTGTTGCCTGGAATGACTTTGTGGAGGAGGAGATGGGGTGTCAGAGGGCCTTGACCCCTGAGTCACCAGTTAGACACAGGAGGAAGTAAGGGCAGGGCAGTCAGGCAGTGTCTCTGTACCTGAGAGTGGGGCAGGGAAGGGGCCCCTGAGGAGGGTGTTAGAGCCCAGCCAGCTGCGCCAACCTGGGCCCTGAGGAGCTGAGCGTTTGGAAGCAGAGGAGGAGCAGGCCCAGTTTGCACCCTGGACAGTCCCGGCTCTGGGCCAAGTGGAATGTGTGCAGATGGGCTGTGGCAGAAGTGGGTGGAGGTACAGGGGAGGAGGCACCAGGGGTAGCAGGGTTTGGCAATAGGGGTGCAGGTTTGGGGTATGACCCCCTTGTGGGAGATTCCAGGACTGCTCATCTTTGTAAGGCTGAACCAATGGGCAGCGGAGAAGAAAGCCTTGTCCCCTTGGAAGGAAAAGCCAAGCTTCCTCTGTGCTGTGTCCCAGGGTCCAGGTGGAGGCCTGGCCAGAGGTGCAGCTGGGGCCTGCTCTGTCCCCACCCGCCTTCCTCCTCCCCAGGCCTCTGGCCCCGTGCAGCCAGACGCTGTCCACCAGCGGTGCCAGGAGCTTTGTCAGATAATAAATAAGGCGGCTGGAGCCCTGTGTGTTGACATTTTGGCAGCTATGCAGGGCCCTGCTGGGAGGGGGGCTGTCCACCACAGCCTCCAACCCTCACCTGGGGTCTTAGTCAGCCCCCTCTTCTTTGGATCAGGTTCAGCACCCCAAAGTATGCGTGTGTGTGTGAACACAGGCACCCTCGGATCTGCCCTGCTTGAAGCCTGTAGCTTCTCTGGATCACTTTCTCACCTGTGGAGTGGGGGTGTGTGCAGCCCCCACATGTGGCCTGGAGGAAGATGTGAGGGTGTTGGTCTCCAGGGTGCCTGGCTCCCTGGGTTGCACTGTCTTGTGGAGACGGCCCAGTGGGACTGCGTTCTCCTAGAGCATCTGGGCTGGGTCAAGGAAGATGGGGTCCGGCCTGGCCGGTGGGTGGGTTCTGCTGAGGGGTGTGGGTGGAGGTGACAAGTTCTGAGCTGCAGGAAGACAGAGGGTGACTGCTCCGCATGCCCCCAGCCAACCAAGCCCCAGAGGAAGGGCTGGAGCCTCAGGCTCCCAAGAGCAGAGACCCTGGCTGCTGCCCCCAGGCCACATCTGTGCCCACCCTCAGAGGGGCTGGAGGTGCCTCCCTGAAACAGGGACCTGAGGCACGGGGCTGCAGTCCCCTCAAGAAGGAGCCTGGATCTTGTCTGTGCCTCCCGCCCCGTGTCCATGCAGCCTCCGTCCCTGCCTCTGTGCGGTCCCAGACTTCGCCCTGGCCCTCTGACCCCAGCAGACTGCTCTTCCTTGAAGCCTGTCCACACGCCCTGGGGGGCTGGAGAATGGCCACCCAAGCGCCCACAACCATCCAAGGCTTGACAGAGGCCAGCAACTGAGGCCTGGAGCACCCTTCCTCAGGTGTCCCCTGCCCAGACACAGTGGCCTTTGGTGACGAGCGGTCCAATGCCAATGACAGCAGCAGGTGGTGTTTTCTAGGAAATGCTCTTATTTGGATGAGTAAGAGATTGGCCCTTCATGGCTCCCCTGGCTGATGACTGCTCTTCTAGGCACACGTTAGGTTTTACTGACGAGCGCCTTAGAGAATTCCCACCCCTCTGGTGAGCCATCCGATGGGCCTGGAAGGCATGCCCAGACCCAGCTGTGGTGGCGGGTGGCTCCCAGGGCCTGGCTGGCGACGCCTGCCCCAAACACCTGTGAGGTCAGGTGCACTGTGAGCGGGCAACTAGGCGTGACACTGTGGCGCCGGCCAGTGGAAGCGAACCCGGGAGCAGGGTGGGGCGGGCAGCTTCGAGGGCAGAGCATCGCCGCTCTGCTGTTTGGGTCAGGAAGCACCGTGGACAGAGCCCTGAGTCCTCTTTCCCCTCCCGCGGACAGAGCCCTGGGTCTTTCCCAGGCCGCGCATGCGGCCTCCTGCAGGCGAGACAGCAGGTCCGAGCACCTGCTCTGCTTCGAGGTCCGGGTGCATCTGCTTCAGCTCAGAGTGGACAGAAGGCGTGGTGTGTCGCAGGCAGCAGGACGCGACTTGGCCCTCCACCCTTGCCCTCTGATAAGGGGCCCAATCGCCCGGCCTCCTCCCCTCGGCTGCTGGCTTATGGCCAGCCAGGCAGAACGCCGGACGTCGAGAAGAGCCACAGGGAGTGGACACCAGCAGCCCTGTTGAGGTCCGGCTGGGGCTGGTTTCCTCCCGAAGAGCAGAAAACGTGGGTTCAGCAGAAACCACTGCGCCCAGCTGTGTGGCGGTCAGCCTCCGCAGTCCGGGCAGAGCCTTAGCAGTGACCACTGCGGGCCAGGCCCTCTCTCTTCACCAGGACACACTGGGCTCACCAGCTCCCTAAGCCCTTTCAGCACCCTGCCCCTCCCTGCCACTCAGGGACCTGCCTGTCCCTCACCTTCACCTCCATCACTGTGGACAGCCTCCCTGGGTTCATCAGAGTCTGGTGCTGCTCCCGTTCAGGGGCCTCCCAGGGACAGTGTCTCTTACACGTGTGTGGTGGTCACAGACCTGGCCCAGGATGTGGACGCCCTCCCCTCTGCAGAGGGAAACTTTGCAAAGGCTGGCACCCTGGGGCTCCCAGGCGGTGAGGACTGCAATGGCCCCTGCACCACACCCCACACAGCCCGGGCGGTCCTGGGGGTTTCTCCTCAGGGAGGAGGAAGACCAGGGCCCACATCCAGCAGGAGTCAGGTGCAGGGTGCTCAGAGGAAGGTTAGCAGCAGCAGCAATGTCCCCTGTCTCCCACACCTCCTTCCTGCTGCCTGCCTCCAGGGCCCTGGTGCCTCACCCTAGCCTGGTTCTGGGTTGTGGAGAGTGGGTGGGCTGAGGTCATCATGCTGCCCACACGCCAGTGTGGTGTCAGGCAGACAGAGAAGCAGTCAGGGAGGCTTCCAGGAGGGGCCCTGCCTGGGGAGCATGACGCTCTCTGCCATCTGGGTCTTCTTCACCTCTAGGACCCTCCATGAACCACATCAATGCCAGCACCTGCGGCCCCTTGACCCTGCTCTGTCCAGCGTCCTTCCCGAGCCACTGGACTTTGAAGCGCTGTGACTCTGAGCATGAAGGCCTGTGGGTGCCCTTGCAGGCTCCTGGTGTGACCCAGGGCAGCTAGGGAAATACTGCTCAGCCGCCAGGACTGATGGCCACCAGGGCTGAGTGACCCTTGGAGTTGCGGTGCCTGGCGGGCAGGGCCCACGGAGCGACTGGGAGAGAGCCTCAGTTCACAATGGTTGTTGTGCCTTCACTCGTTTTAAAAAAACAAACACAAACACAAACATGAACAAAGCACCAGGCTCCCTCAGGTGGAAACCGGGCTGGAAGGACCCCTGGCGGGGTCACTCTGGGCCTGAGCACAGCTGTAGTGCTGGCCCACTGGTGGCCTGTCTGCAGCGTTGTGACAGTCTGCCGGCAGTACGTACACGACTTTAGACTCCAGACTGGAGTTTTAAAGAGGCTTCGAACTGGAGGATTTCACACGTAGACTCCTGGCTTGCCAGGAGCGGTGGGTCTTGCTGGGAAGGTGGCTCTCCTCCACGCCCCGTGGCCTGCCTGACCGAGGGCCTCCACAGCTGGCCCCAGTCCCCAGGCAGTCTCTTCAGCTGGCGAGCCTGGCGCCAGGGGCTGCTGTGGTGAGCAGGTTGTTACTAACCGGTGGGATGACATTGAGACTGATGGCCATGGCTGACCAGGGCCCAAGGCCACCCCCCAGCCCCAACAAGGCCTGTGTAGGTCTGAAGCGGCCCTTGACAGGCTGCCCCATAGAAATGGCCGTGACACATGGACTCGCTGAGAACCAGGCCCTTTACTGCCCCCTCTGGAAAAAGCGTCCAAATAAATACACAAGTCTGCAGGGTGGACGGTGTCCCTGGGGACAGGGTGGTGGTATGGTGAGCGGCCGGCACACCCATCCCTTCGGGCCTGAGCCCTGGGGGGCAGAGTGCTGTGTTCACAGCTCCCTCCATCAAATGTGGGCTGTGGAGACCGGGAGGCCGGAAGGCCAGGAGGCCCCTTGCCATGCTTCTGGGCTCCTGCTGCTGGCTTGGCCCTGGGCCCCGGGGTTTCACCTGGGCCCTGGCTCCCTAACAGGAGGTCAGGAGTCTTTCCAGCGGTCACTTCCTGTAAACATGCTGAGCAAGGAGTGGGAGGGCCGTGCAGCCTGGGGGCTCGAGCCCCTCCCTCAGTTTTCCTCTTGCTCTGGGACATCTGCACCATCACCTTGAGTGACACCCGCACCTCCAGACTCCAGGA
The DNA here is from genome assembly GCF_902686455.1 of Sciurus vulgaris. Lineage (NCBI taxonomy): Eukaryota > Metazoa > Chordata > Mammalia > Rodentia > Sciuridae > Sciurus > Sciurus vulgaris. The sequence continues at coordinate 202,938,922 of NC_136462.1, forward strand.
GGCTGGCCTCTCTTGGTGGGTGGGCCCGGCAGTCCTGCCAGCAGTGGGCGAGTCTGTGGGCTCTGTCTGGGAAGCTCCCCAATGCCAGCTTGCCTGGGGGCCTAGGCCAAGGCCAGTGCACACCAGGCCTCCTGGCGCAGGGCACCACTGAGGCCAGCCTGGGGTCCCAGGGCTGTGGAGGGGAAGGCAAAGTCTTCAGGTTCAAACTTGAATTCCAAGTGACCGGGGGTCAGGGCACCGTCCACCTGGCCAGGGGCCTGCAGGGAGGAGGGCTGTGTGAGAAGCTGGGAGCAGCTGGGCCTTCCTGGGCCAGGCACCCCCATGGCGGGGTGCTTCCCTGAGGGGTCGGTCCCTCCTGAGGTTGGCTCTCGGTAGGGTGGGTGGCAAGCAGGCTCTGTGCAGACTGACAGCTGCTCTCGGGACACACGTCCTGACGGCTGATGCTGACCACGTGCCCAGCTGGCTCTGAGGGCAGGCTTGGGGTTTCCCGTGGGTCCGACTCAGCAGAGGAGCCCAGGGTTCCCTGGGAGGGGTACGGACCAGTTCTGGGCACCCTACCCCACCCTGTTCTCCATACCTGGGAGGTGACGCTGGGCCCGGCACCCAGTGGGGACACCAGGCTTGGCTCTGGTTTCAAAGTGGCAGCCAAGGTCTCAGTGTTGGGGAGAGCAGGTGGGGAGGTCTCGGCATTCACTATGGCTCCTGGGTTGGGGAGGAGGGGCATTTATAGAAGGTGCCAGATCTGGCCATGCTGCTTCTCCTGTCCTGGCCAGGAGAGGTGCAGGCTCCTCAAGGTCACAGCACACATTCCAACCCAGGCTTCAGCCCAGTGCTGGGCGGTCATGCCACCCTGCCCTTCCTGGAGCCAGGCCCTTGGGGTGTCCCTCCCTTGGGAACACGGTGCTTGAACCAAACATGCACAGTGCTGGGGCGGAGCCCCGGGCCCTGGGCTGGGCGGGCGGGCGTGCAGGCCTCCCACCTGAGCAACCCTTGGTCTTGGCAGTGCTCTTTGGCTTCCGTTTTCGAGTCTGGATACTTTCCTTTTTCATCGCCAGTGGCCGAGGCACCTGGTAGGGACAGCAAGGGTGGGCACAGCTGTCTCCCTCGTCTTGGCGCTCAGAGCCCCTCACTCCTGGACACCAGGTCCCACCATCCCCCGGCTCCCCCAGCTCCCTGGTCCAGTCGTGGGTGCAGAGGCCAGCGATGCACGCCAGGCACACTCACCCCGTGCAGCTTCATGTAGAGGCCACAGGCATTGCACACGGGCTCGCCCTCTGCGTTCCGCCGCCACAGCGTGGTGTTGGTTGTGTGGCAGTTGGTGCAGCAGAGGCCAGCACGGCGGGACGAGGACTGGGAAGAGAGACCAGCGTGAGTCCTTGCCAGGGGCCGTGGGGCGGGACTCAGGCCCTGCAGGGGTCTGGCTGCAGGCGAGTAGCAGGGATCAACTGGAGCAGGGGGCACGGAGGCCCTGAGGAGGCTCTGCTGTGTGGACAGCTTAGGGGTCACTTCTGGAGGCCTGTCCCCTCATCTGCTGGAGCCCAGCTGCCTCTCTCCTGCCTGGCCCAGTTCCACGTTTGCATGGAGTCTTGCCCCTGGAGCCTGGGAGCCACAGGTGCACCATGACCTGAAGCCCCTCCCAAACCCCACAGCACAGCCTCCCAGCCACCTGCCCGGACCTCATCCCTGGAAGGTGTTGCTTTGTCCCTACTCCTGGCCCTGTCTTTGGACGATGCCCCTAACCCTGTCCACCCCCTTCAACAGTTCAAATAGTCCCACCTGGTCTGGGCCCCTAGCCCCTCTCTCCAGGACTGTGGAGATGCCCTGCAGAGTCCAGACTACAGAGTGGTGCCTCAGGGCACAGGGACAGACAGAGTCCACTGGGACAGAGACCCCAGGACAAAGCCATGTCCCCTCTGTACACTCCAGCCCAGGACCTGCCAGAGAACCATAAGTGAGAGCCAAACTCACCTGTGTCAGGAGCAGCGCAGTGACCTCCACTCCCCACCTATCACACCTCCAGGAAGAAGGCAGAGCCAAGAAAGCTGGCCTTGCTGACCACCGCCTGCCACCCCTTTCTCCCAGGCTATGGCCGTGGCATAGGCCTGCCCTGGAGGACAACCTGAGCAGGAGCAGGGCTTTCTGAAGCCTGAGCGCCAGCCATTTCCCCAGACCCTCAGCACCCTGCTTGTTGTGGGCAGCTGCCAGACACCCTGAGAATTCCATCCCTGTTTTGTCTGGAGCCTCCCGTGTCCAGGCAGGACTTCAGCCCAGGCTCCATGGTGGAAAGGAGGGAAGGGGCCAGGTTAGGAGCTGGAGACCGGCCTCCGGGCCACAGCTCCCACTGGCTGGGGACACTGGGGAAGAGCGACCATCCTTTGACCTGTGGCCTCTGCACCATGGCTGTTAGGCTGATAGCCAGCCAGTTGGGAGTCACCGGTGATCTCCCTGGGGCACCTTGAGGATGAGACTTGCTGCTCACTTCCTGGAGTGGAGCAGCTGGTGCTACCCTGGAAGGGAGGGAGGGCCCACAGTCCTGGGAGGATGGCAGCAAAACTCCATGGCAGGCCACTGGCCCCACCCAGCCAGGCAAGTCTCCACAGGAAGCCCACCTGGAATTTGGCCTGGCCCCCCTCCCTCGTACCACCTCTCAGGGGCAGGAGCTGTGGACATTCCCCCTGTCCTGTCCAGATAGAGGCCTAGTATCCCGAGGGCCCACCCATCCAACCTGCCGACCCACACGGGGCAGAGCCCTGACTAGGCACCTCCTGCAGGACTGCAGGTCTGAGTAGGACCCAGGATGCTAAGCGGAGAGACGGCAAGTGCTCCTGCGCTGGAGCGCGAGCACGTCCATGTTTGTAGCTGCCGTCCTGCTTCTTACCTGGCACCACCCAGGCCCTGGGGCAGCCCCTCTGCTGTCCTTTCAGACCAGGGAGCTGGCTGGCACACTTGGGCATTAGACCCACTCTCACCCCTCAGCACAGACACACGCACAGGTGTGCACACATACACAGGCACAGGTGCACACACAGGTGCACACACACATGCACAGGTGCACACATAGGCACACACATACAGGCATGCACAGACAGGCATGCACACATGTACAGGTGTACACACACACTCAGGTGCACACACATGCACAGGTGCACACACGGGCACACACATACAGGCATGCACAGACAGGCATGCACACATGTACAGGTATACACACACACTCAGGTGCACACACACTCAGGTGCACACACACAGGTACACACACATGCACAGATGCACACACACAGGTGCACGCACACATGCACAGGTGCACACATGGGCACACACACACACAGGCATGCACAGACAGGCATGCACACATGTACAGGTGTACACACACACTCAGGTACACACACAAGTGCACACACATGCACAGGTATACAGGTGCACACACAGGCACACACGCACAGGCACACACACACATAGAGGCGTACATACACACACTCAGGTACACACACACACTCAGGTGTGCACAGGTACACACACAGGTGCAGATACACAGTGCCTGCAGCTGCCTGTGATGTGCCCTGGGGGCTGGGAGCTGCCTCAGACATTGACGGTGAGGAGATACGCGGTGGCCTGCATACAGACTGTGTGTGCCTATTGGCTGCCCGCGAGTGTGCAAGGGGGACATCTGGAAGCCAGGTTTGAATATCTTGACAGTGACCATGTTTTTACTTTTATAAAAATTAAGAAAACAGAAAAGAAAAAGAATGACGTCAAAAGTCCCTCGGTATGCTTCCTCATTCACCTTCCCCCAGGCCGACGGCTGGCGTAGTGGGAGGCGGGGGCTCACCGTGCTTGGGAGGCGGGGGCTCACCGTGCTGAGGGGCCCAAGGGGAGCGGGGGCTGGGGTGCAGACTGCTTCCTGCACTGGACACTTTGGGGACACACCCCAGAGCCACCCCTACCCTTGCCCTGTCTGGTGTCCCCACTGCCACCACACCTGCAGGAGGGCCTGAGCCCCCACCTGTCTCTCCTCACTGTCCAGACAAACGGCTGGACCTGGCCACTTGCAGCACCCGACTTCCAGGCCTCTCCCGGCTGCAGTCTGGTGTTTTAGGTCTATTCTTTCAAAAGGACTTGATCTTCAAAGCCTGCTCACCGTAACCAGAGCGTGTTGACTGACGGGCTCTGCATGCACCTGAGACTTCCAAATAAGTCAGTGTGGGTGGCAGGGCAGAGCGGACACTGCAGGGCAAGAGTCTGGAGCCCAGTTTGCACTGCAGGGGAACACTCTGGAAAGCAAACACTGCAGGCCACACGTGTCCTGCACTGTAGAGTAGCCTCCTCCAAGGCCAGAGCCCAGCTACCCATGACAGGGCTGGGGGACAGCCAGAGCCTGGGGAGGGCCAGGGCCTGAGCAGGCCCCTCTTAGAGAAGACACATGGACACTGAGCTGAGGAAAGTCAGTGTCCCTTGCTGGTGGAGGGCACACTGACCCAGGGACATGAGTCTCCAGGGGCTGTGCAGGAAGGGACTGGATTGGGAGTATGAGAGGTGGAGACCTGCCAAGGCCAGGTGTGCCCATCAGCAGAGAATGCCCAGCCCGCCTGAGTGGTCACTGCTTGAGCCAGTGCTGAGTTGGTCTTGGGCTGTGGGTCTGCTGTCATCCTGACCTTGGTTGCTGAGCTCTGGCTTGTGAGGAGCGTGGAGTCCCAGACCATGCAGACTGTTGGAGGGCCTGGGTGTGCACGCGTGTGTGCTGCAGATGAGGAGGCAGGTGGCTGGGGCCACTGTGACCACTCCTCTTGCTTGTCCAACGTAACAGAAGCCTCAGGTCCGAGGTGCTGAGGCACCCAGAAAAGCACACAAAGGACCAGAAAGTTAGGGCTCCTGCTGGCAGGGACGGTGACTGCTTTTCTGTCATTTTCCTATAATCTTGATGACACTTGTAAGATGACAGTAATCCTTTAAAAGAGGATTAGGACAATTTCCTCCTGGGTGGCCTCTTCTGGGACATCAGTTCTGGCCACACTCAAGGGCCTGGTGAGGTACAGTTGGGAGGTTGTGGGGCAAATCTGGAGTGACCAGCCAGCCCCAGGGCCAGAAGCCACCTGGTTAGCTCTGGTGGCAGAGCCTGGAGTCCCTGGGTTTCCATGTCACGCCCAGCTCTGCCAGGATCAGCCATTGCTGGTGGGCTCCACTCTCATGGGGTGGGAACCCCAAAGCAGCTCAGGAGAGACCCCCTAGGGTCCTTCTGGGGGAAAGACGGGCATTGGCGGGACCACTTGGCACACATTTCCTGGGCATGTTCCATGCTCAGGGTGGAATAGGCCTGGACCCAGGAGTGACCAGACCATCCCTACTCCAAGGCCTGAGCCTTAGAGAAGGGGCAGGTAAACAGAGACCCCTCATCCAGGAAGCATCTGCAAAGCTTACCACCCACATGTCCCAGACCAGGAAATGGAGGCCTCACAACCCAGGCCAGCCAAGGGTTAGGGCTAGGGTTCCGCTACCCATGTCAACTGTTTAAACGTGTACAACATGCCTCGGAGCAGCTCCAATTCATTCTCCAGTTCTCTGATAGGTTTTTTTTTTTGTCTTTTCTGTTTTGGAACTGAAGATCAAACCCAGGGCTTCACGCTTGCAAGGCAAGCACCTTACCACTGAGCTACGTCCCAGCCAATTCTCCACTCCTGAGGTGTGTCCTGGTGCCCAGTTCAGGGCCTGCATGGGGAAGGTGGACTGAGTCCAAGGAGGGGACTGGCCTGCGTCCTGGGAGGCTGGGGTGCAGTTCACCACAGGACCTGACCTACCTGCCACTCCCCACCCTGTTCTCCGCTTCCCCATCAGCAAAGCCCATATGGAGTTCAGACCAGACAGCCACATCTGTGGGGAGGGGGATGACTTCCTGGAGAAAGGGCTTTCGGGGCACTGTGGCCTCTGAGGTGGCCCTTCCCAGCAGCAAGGTAGAGACCTGAAGTTCCCCAAACCCAGTCAGCTCAGAGGAGGAGAAGCATGTCTTCCCAGGGCCACATACCTCCTCTCCTTCCTCCAACCACAGGCCAGCTGCCCCTGCACAGGTGTAGGTTGACACCCAGCAGTCCAGCGTCCCGTGTGAGGCTCACACTGCTAGGCAGGAGGGCTTGGTGCCCCAGGGACACCCCTGCCTAGACATGAGACCTTTATCACCAACTTTGGATAACATGGATGCCTTGTCAACACCCAAACTCTGACTGTAAACTTGAACTTAAAAGGTTTGCCTCTGAAATAGTAAAGAACGAAGCTCCCTCGAACTCCTTCACACCTCCACACCTCTGCCAGCTTCTGGTGACCCAGCCCTGGCCGCAGCTCTCACACCAACTCCAACTCACCACACTTCAGAGAGAACGGACATGAACATGAGCTCTGCCCAGCAAGGAACAGTCTAGCCAGGCCTGGCTTCCTGGAGTCTCCCAAAAGGACACAGCCCTCAGACCCTCCCATTTAGGGTCTCTATGTCCCCCACATAAGCACCTACTCTGCAGACACCTCTCCCAGCCCCATCCCTGGCAGGTCACCTTGAGGCTTGATACCTAGCCAGGCTGTGGGTTGCAGTGCTGAGGCCCCAGGGCCCACTGGGTCCACAGTACTCTGGTCTGCCAATGCAGCACAGAACTTGTCTCCAGAACTGGGCCCTTCCTGAGGAACCCGTGGCTGCCCAGTGGGTGGCTCTGGAGCCTTACCTATCCCCCCCCCATCAAGAGCTAAGAGCAGTCAGACTGAGGGTCCTGGGCCCTGGGCTGTCAGTCAGTATCCCCATCAGGAGTCACCTTGGCCCCTGCCTGTTCGCGACAAGGGGTCCGTTAGGAGAGGAGCAGCCCTCACCAGACTTGGGCTTCCTGGGCTGCCTGACTGTCTGGGGTCCTTGGGGGAGCCGACCGCCCAGTAGTCGCCCAGGCCCTTCCCCCTCCGCACAGCCCGCACTCACCAGGCGCTTCTGGGGCCGAACAAGCGGCCGGTTGACACCGTTCATCTTGTGGTAGAGGCCGCAGGCATTGCACAGGTAGTGGCCCGTGCCGTCGCGGCGCCAGAGCGGGGTGGAAAGGGCGCCGCAGTTGACGCATTCTCTGCCCTCCCCCGGGAACTCCTCCAAGAAGTCGGACACTGCGGGAATAAGCAGGGTGGGCTTAGGGCTAGCGCCTCTGCCCTGCCTCTGAGGGCTTCTGCAGGACCCCTCCTCCCTTCACTACTCCTTAAGTCTATTCTACTCAACCAATTATTTATGTGCCTAGTCTTAGTTCATCTTTTATTTTCAATCTGCACGCGGTGAAATTCATTGGGGTTGCTTTTTATAAGGAGGAAGTGTGACTAAACCAAACCTTAGGCGCACACCTGGGGTGGTCCCTCTCCGGACCGCGGTCCAGCGCCAGAGTCTGCATTTGTGACCTGCTTGGGAAGCACGGCTTCTGAACCCGCAGGGGGAGTTAGATAAAGGGGCATTAGCCTGGTGCCAGCGGAGTCGTTTCCAGGGGATTCGCTAGCTCCTGGCCGCCTCCTCTGCCAAGCGGGTCGACCCAGGGGCTGTGGATTGAAAGGCTCAGCGAGATCGCAAAATCCTTCAGGGGCGCCGAGGGCCTGGAAGCTTTGTTGTGGTCGCAATCACTGTCCTCCCTCAGAAGGCCGGGCTGCGTGGCGGCATCTCCGGCATGGGCGGGGGTGGAGGGCTCCCAGGTCCCCTCCAGGCCGGGCCAGGCGCCGGCTACGCGCGGGCGGCGGGGACGCCGGGGGCGCCGGGTGGGGGCGGGGCGGGGATCAATCATCACCCGGCCGGGGGTGGGCGCCAGGCGCTGGGCTGCGCTGGGCGCTGGGGGCCAGGGGTTCCGCGGCTGCGCTCGGGCCCGCTTCCTGCGCTCGGGGCCCCGGGGCCAAAAGGCGGCTGCGGAGCGGGGCTGCGGTGCCTCCACCGCCCCGGAGGGGTGGCCCAGAGGGGGGCCCAGCGTTGTGAGCAGGGAGGCGTGGCCTTCGGTTTTCGGCTGCGCGGGGCGAAAAAGTGCGCTCAGAAAAAAGCATACTCAGAAACCGGGTGAGCGATTCCCCGCTTTAAGGCCTAGAATTCGATTATGCGAATTTATGCTCTCGGAACGATCGAAAACAGGGCTCGCATTAGAATGCAAACATTCTACGACAGAGAGGATGAATGTGGCGACTTACTTAAATGAACGGATATTTTGAACTTTATAAAAATCATTGCCAAACTTTTCAAAAAATATTTAAAACTTAGTCTCTAAATTGGCACTATCTGGAATGCGGTTTTGGGTTCAGATGAATGAAAGGCAGAAATATATGTACTTTCTTACTATCATATTAGAAAAGAATTCTGGATACCAGGTTTTCATCGGGGGAAGGTGAGACGCAGTGTTTCGCGAAGGTTTACAAGTCCCGGAGCTCTGGGCTGGTCGCTCCTGTCGACCTGGACCTGACTGCTGTGTGCGTGTGCAGCTTTCTCAGGGTACGGGCTGACCCGAGTTTGGCCAGCACCCAAGTCAGCGGCGCCGCGCCCCAGCCCCGCACTCACCGAAAGTGGCCCTGCGGCCTGGGAGGCCCGCCGGGCGGCTCGGCAGGCCGTGCAGTACGCTGCCATCGAAGGGTCCCGCGGTCCAAGACTGGGCCACGTCAGGGCTCACGTAGGCGGGGTACGTTGGGGGATAGGAGGCGCTCACCGGCCGCCCAAGGGAGGCGGTGTACTGCTCGCGAGCCAGCATTGCGCCCTGGTAGGCACCACCGTCCCGGCTCCCAGCGCTGCTGCCGCTGCCGGGTCCGGGGGGACTGTGCGCGAAGGGAAAGGCGGCGGCCCCGGACGGTTGCGCTGGCCGGCGGGTGCGGGCTACCAGAGCCGAAGGTCGAGGAGTCCGCGGCGGCCGCCTGCGCCCCAGCCCGGAATGCGCAGCGAGCGCTGGGGGCTGTGGGCCCGGCTCGCACGTCGGCAGGTAAGACAGCACGGAGGGTACGCGCGCCTGCGGCACGAACATCGGGGACCTGGCGCCTGCAGCGTGCAGAAAGGCTCCCGAGTCCGTGTAGGTGGCCTGTCCGGGGCTCGGTGCCAGTGCCAAGCTCTGGTACATCTCCCCGGGCGTGGTCCCGACCTGCAGGAAAGGAGGACCGGCTGAGGTTACGGCTGCTGGGCACCCTCTGCCATCGCCCGCGCTTCTGCGGGGCAGGTGCTGTCGCTCAGACCGCTCACCCGACTCCTAGGCCAGGAAGGCTCCCCCGGCAGGTCTCAAGACCCTCGGGGAGGAACCACGGGAACGGAGTGGCCTCGAGCCCCTGCCCCGCATCCCTGGTGCATTCCTAACGCGGAGCTCACCTTCTTCACTATCTGGGCCTGAGAGGGCGCTGGGGTGGGCTCGGTGGGGGCTGGGAAGGACCGGCCCGGACAGCAGGCGCTGAGTCTCCGGAGCCGGCCCCGCTGCTCTGGGAGAGATCGACAGACTGGGGCGGGGCGCGCAACGGCAGGCCCTCTGGAGCTCTCACCGGTGGACAGGAGGGAGGACGGCGCGGCGCTTGCCAAGGGTCTGCTACGACCGCCTAGACACTGGGATCCTTGGCCCCGAGTGGCCTCTGCAGGGAACCCTGGACGCTCCAGGAGCCCCTCCGCGCCGCCCCGCCCAGCTCCAGCCCAGCCCCCGCCCAGCCCCCACCGCGCCGCCCCTTCCCTCTCGGCGCCCGCCCCTCCCTCCCCACGGGGTCAGCGCCGGGGCTCTGGCCGCGGTGCCACGTGACCCGAGCAAGCCCAGCTTGCTGGATTCGGCAACGGAGAAGCACCGGGCACCCACAGCTGAGCCCCAACAAATGACGGGGACGCGATCGGGTCCCGTGCTCGGTGGGGCCGCGGAGCCGAGAGCAGAGACTTCGCTTGAGTTTTGTTCGTAGACTTTACTCGTCCCAGCCCTCGCTCCTTGCCTACTCCGGATCCCGCCCAAGGCTGATGGGAGTGCCGGGTGGCAAGTCTTGTGGCTGAGCCGTGAGTCCCGGTCGGACCGCATGGATGCATCCGCGGTGCGGGAACCCGGTTTGCGCCCCTGTACTCCTGGGGCCGAGCAGGAATCCTGTTTCGGGACCGCCTCTCTCAGGATGCTGGACTCGATCGGGTATACTACTGGCCAGCACACGCACGAAGTCCTGCGGGAGCCCAGCAGTTTCCTTGTCTGGGGCAAGCAGGGTCATTAGGGTAGGGGTTCCCAGCGGGGGCACACAGGGGGTCGGCACTGTCCAGCTTCCGCGGCGTTGTGAGTGCTTGCTGGCTCCCACGGTCCTGCCCCCTTCACGTGTAGGGAACTCGGGGAACTCGGGAGGAGTCTTTTTCAGGTGCCCAAAATACCGGATGGATGGAAGGCTGCCCAGGTGATGAGGCTCTCCTCCTCCAACCCCAGTCGGCCCCATGGTGCCAACCCGCCTCCTTGCTCAGCTTCCCCAGTGACATGGATGGCCCTGGTGTCAGCCTTAGGTCCTAGGAAGAGGTCCGCTCGCAGCAGGGATCCTGGACTTGGGGATCCACAGCATCACTGCACAGCCAGAGTCAGACAGCAGTGCTTACAGCAGCGAGTTTCTCCTCTCCAGAGCCGGACCCTTAGCCCCTGCACCAGGGGTGGAGAAACCTGGGTCCCCACGCGTGGAGGCAGACTTGGGAGATTGGGAAGGCACTCTGATTAGCTCTGGGGACTTCACTGGAGAATGCTGGGTTGGCACTGAAGGACCTCGGCCATGGGTCTCTCTGGGACACTGCAGCCTGGGGTGCCTTTACCCTGGACTCCCCACTGGGCTGTCAGTCCTGTGGAACCTGGGGCAGCCCTGGGCTCCCTGTGTTCCAGTGCTTTCCTCCTCACTGGCAGCATTTCAGATTGGTTGTGCGGTGGAGACGCCCAGGATAGGTGGAGCTGCCAAGGGCTGAAGGTCCGGATCAGGCTGGCACAAGCCCCTGCTGGCACCCTGGACCCCATACCCGACTTCAGGGCGGGTTCCGGACTGGGTCGTGGAGACTAGGAGCGGCAGGTTGGGGTGGAGGAGCGAGTCCATTGGGGTTGGGGCGGGGGAACTGGGAGACCTTACTCTCTTTACTGACTCCCAGCACCCCTCCCCCACATGTGGTCCCACCTCTGGCCGTTCCTCCTTTCCCCTGCCCAAGGCCCCCAGTTCTCTCTGCTTCTCTGGGCTAGGGGTCCCGCACTTCTCGCTCTCCCCTGCTCTGGGGTCCCTTCTCACCCCACCCTGATGGCAGACTTGGTCTGCGTTCGTTGTCTGTCCCCAGTCAACCTCCCCAGGTGGGTGCTGTGTGGATCAGGAGCCTGCTGCAGATCTGCAGATCCAAGGTCAGGCTGCAGACTCCCTTCTGTAAGCACAGCGGCAGCAATGCCGATGCGGGACAGCTACCTGTGACCCCTGCTCCCCTGGCCTCCAAGCCCTCCAAGCATTTACCAGCTACGGGAAGAAGCTCCCCTGAGCACCGGGAATGGAGAGAAACCAAGAGTGGGAAGATGTGTTTAACTGCTAGGGCTGAGCCCCCCTAAAAAGGTCTAGGGGGAAAATAAAAGATGGGTAGCAAGCCTGGGATCCTGACAGCCAGGTGGAGACTGACGTGTGCTTCTTACTTGGGATAAAATCTGCGAGGTTCTTGGGTGGGAAACGTGCACTTGGCCTGGGTGCTCATATCAGTCTTATGCAGTAGACGACTTATTATTCCTACGTAGAAACGGAAAACAAAGCCCAGAGGTCGCCTAATTTGCCCAAAGTCTCAGCGAGTAATTGAACAAGCGAAGAGTGCAAAATGTACCCAGGAGGGAGTTCCTGGGCTCCAGGGAGGGCCAGCCCTCAAAGAGTTAGCCCTTTGAAGGCTCCTAAGAGGCTGTCTGGCCACTTGGTTCCCTGTGACCCCACAATCCACTCCCAAGAGGTGGACATGAACTCCCTGGCCCTTGGACAGCAGGACAGAAGGAAAAGAGGTGGCAGGGATGTTCCTTCCTGGCGGGAGGTGCCCACGGTGACAGTGGAGGGGGGGTAGGGAGCATACTGGGTGTGACAATATCTGGCCCTGCCACAGGTCCATTTTGCTTGAACAAAAAGGGAGGGGGTCACAGCTCACACAGCGAAGCCCGTGTCCCTACTCTGTCCCCTTTCCTACAATCACTTTCTGATTCCACCATGACTATGTCTATGACTTTCTGTTCAGTTCTATGCCCCTGGTTTCCTGGGCCCTCAGGAGGGTATGTGCTGAAGGCAGGGGACTGCCTGTCAGGTTGCACTGCCTGCTGCCCCCCGTGGTGGCCGCTAGCTCCCTGACTAGGAGGCCCCTCCTCTGTCCTCTCTACCCCTCAAGGCCCAGTTCTTGCCCCTCAGCTCATTGCCTTCCAGCAGGTAACTGTTCCCAAGAGGCTCTGCGCAGCAGGACAGGGCGTGGACTGGAAGCTGTCAGACGCTCCCTGGGGCGCAGCTTTGCCATCTCAAGGCTGTGTGACTCTGGGCCAGTTAGTGTCCCCTTTATCTCTGTTTATCTGTGCGGTGGGTGATGATAGCAGTGCCTGCCCCACAGTGGCTTTTTGGGAGGAATCAGTGGAACGAGGGTACCCAGAGCAGCTGGCCTTGAAGGGGCAGATGGCAGGCACTTGCCTGGGTGAAGATTGTCCTGAGGGGACAGCTGGGAGCAGGAGCCCGGCCCTGGGGCCCCAGGGTGTGGAGGGGGCAGCTGGGCGGCCTCAGGAGGGAGTTTCTGCCCTGCCAGTCATGGTGACCCCCACAGCACTGCCACCTACCCTGGCCCAGTAGGACCAGGGACCTAGCCAGAGCAGAAGTGAGGTGGGAGTCAGGTCTGAGGCGGTGGACCCTATCCAAAGGATTGCATGTTAGTCCCAAGGCAGGTGACCAGGCAGGGTCAAATTCTACTAGTCCTGTGGGGGCCTCGTCTTGTGAGTTTTAAGGCCTGAGTGAGCAGGGAGGGCGTCTGGGGTGGGGACAGCCCCTGCTGACCTGTTAGGCTCTGGGTTCGTTTAGAGCTGTCACTTGCCAGCAGCTGTCCCTCCCCGTGCCAGAGCTTGGGAACTGTTAACTCAGACACGCTTATCAAGGAAAGAAAAACAGTCCTATTGTTCAGGGGGCGTCAGGGCCTCTGGACTGGCTCCCAACAGGGACCCCAGGCCTCTCCTTGGGCGCCTGGGCAGAGCCCCTCCTGAGCCGCCTCGAGGCTGCCTGCTCGCCAGGGGCTTCAACCCCATGAGGTGGGGATGGCCTGGGGCAGGGTCCTTGCCAAACTCACACTGCCGGCACCAGCAGTGTCCCTTGCCTGCTGGTCACTGGGCCACGAGGTGGCCTGGAGATGGCCCACTCCAGGCAGGCAGTTCTCTGTCCAGCAGGGTGGGGTGATGTTGCACACCCAGGAAGCAGCCCTGGGGTGGGCTGTCTGGGCTCCCTGCCCAGTGGGCTGGCTGACTCCTCCTGACCCTACCTGGGCTCACTCTCACCTCTCCCTGCCTGGCAGGGCCGGAGGGATCCGAGGGAGAGGAACACAGACTCCTGGGACTGTGATTGTTGGTGGGGAGGACTGTGTCCCCAGCAGGAATTTCAGGTGAGCCTGGTGGTCTCCCTCCAGGTGGGAGATGCCAGCTCGTGGCCCCTTACCCGCCTCTGCTAACTGCCCACCCTTCCTTCTGAAAGCTCCCTGCTAGCAGGGGGTGCGGCCCAGTGTGCCCCCGTCCTGCAGGTCTTGCCTCAGGACTTGCCACACCTGCAGGTCCACTGAGCGGAATCTTGGCCTCTCCACTTCCCTGGCCTGGAAAGTAAAGGAGGTCTGGGGGCAGTGCTGCTGTGGGGTGGTCCCCACTGGGAAGGCAGGGGAGCCCGTGTGCTGGATCTGGGGCATGTAGATCCACATCCTGCAAGTGTGCAGGCTCAGTGGCCAGCCTCTGCTCTTGCCCTCTGGCTGATGCAGTCTGACTCTACCAGGGCTGGAGGAGGGTTGAGGGCTCCAGGGCAGTGGCTGGCCCTGATGTCCCTCCAGGTCATGGCTGCCTTCATCGGGGCATTTCCTGGCTTGGCTTGGGGGCTTGCTCTAGGCTGACTCCTTGAAGGTGCCCTACTTTCTTGAGAGGTGTGTGTTCTCATGCCCACATTACAGATTAGGAAACTGAGGTCAGAAGTGACTAGACCAAGGGCCACGGCCAGGCACTGGACCCAGCTCTGGCCCCTGGGCCTGCTTTGCTCCACAGTCCCCATTGGTCCTGCTGCCTGCCTGCTCCATGGGTGCTGCTCTGGCCAGGCCCAAGACCCAGCTCCCCTTCTGAAGGCCTACAGCCCTGAGAGGGGGCCAAGGCCTGGCCTCCACCAGTGCCTGGCGAGTTCCTGAGGTCTTGTAAACAGCCTGCACTGGGGATGACCCGGAGGGGCCTGTGCTGGCTGCGGAGAAAAGGGGAGCCGGGGGGGTGCAAACAGAGTTCAGGGCTGCCGTGTCCTGTATGTAACCAAATCTGCTTTCAAAGCCCCTTTGCAGAATTGCTCAGCGCTCAACATGGCTGTGAGCACTGGCCAGGCCTCCAGGCACGCGCCTGCGTTCCCGTGGGTTCCTCTCCAGTCCTACGCGGGTCCTGCGGCGTGACTGCAGTGGTCGCAAGTGCCCACGTGGGATGGGAGACCCCGAGGCTGGGTTGAGGGAGCCAGAATCGGCTGGGGGCGGGGTGGGGCCATCCTGTCACTGGTGACTGATGAGTGCAGGCCCTCGGCCGCCCCGCCCCTGAGCTTGAGCCGCATGGCGGGGTCACCCACTCATGTTCCATAGGCTGTAAGTGTCTCACTGAGGGTGACACTTGTGCTCATGCCTGGTGGCCAGCCTCTGCCCTGTCAGGGGGCCCCCAGCCTGCCCTTCAAGGGAATGGGCTGGGCCTGCATAGCTCTGGGCTTCAACTTTGCCAGGGAAAGATGGCGGTGAAAACCACAGGCCACGCTGTGGAATCGTGGCACTCAGCCCCGAAGTGTGCCGTGGGTCCCCTGCGGAGAGGTCTTGCCGTAAGCAGCCAGCGATACTTCCTCAACCTGCTTCTGCACCCAAGGGGCTCAGGAGGCAGGATTGCTGGCTTTCCCCCTCCCCATGTTTTGCGTGAATCCCCTGCCCCTCTCCTGCTCCACAAAGAGCTGCAGTTTGGCGGCACCTGAAATGGGGCCCCATGCAGCTGCAGCTGGGGCCGCGGGGACTTGTGGCTGAAACCGCATGAGGGAGTGAGCAGCCACAAGGAGCCTGGGGTCTCGGGGGTCTGTTCATAAAAACCACAGCCCAAGCCCTGTCCTGTGGTTGGCGCGCATTCCTCCAGGCCCCCTACAGCCGCTATTCTGTGTCCATTGAAGGTCATCCTGAAACCTGGCTGGGGCTCAGGAGAGGGGAGGCTATGTCCTGCCCTACGCTGCCCACAGGAGACGGGTGTTAGGGATGGGCTCCTGGTAGGTCCAGCTGGGAAGGAGATGGGAAATGGCTTGGGAGGGACTTCCAAGCCAGCCAGGAAGCCAGTCAGCGCCCTTGCTGTGGGACCCCACCCCTCACAGCCGCAGAAGGTGGTGGATGGGTTTCTCTGAGGTAGCACGTGTTGGGTAGCTTTCGATCACTGTGGCAAGATACTTGAGCTCTCCGAGGAGGGAGTGCTCATCGTGGCCATGGTTTCAAGGTTCCAGTCCACGGTCAGCAGGCTCCATTGCCTTTGACCCGAGGCAAGGCAGGACGTCATGGCTCCAGGTGTGGTAGAGAAAGCTGCTCAGCTCATGGCAGTGGGAAGCAGAGAGGAAGGGGACAGGGACAGAAACCCCACGGGTGTGCCCCACAGGCCCGCTCCCTTCAGCTAGGAGCCTCTTCCTGCAGTCCCCACCACCTCCACGGTCCCTTTAGCTGTGACTGTCAGTGGATCAATCCACTGAGGAGGTCAGCGCCCTCGCAACCCCATCACCAAGCCCCGCCTCTGGTCACCGCTGCGTTGAGGACCAGGGCTTCAGCACACAGTCCTTTGGGGGCGCACCATATCCAAGCCAAGGCACCCCACACCCACACCCACACCCAGCTCTGGCATGCAGGCAGAGGTCCCTGGGCAGCATCTCCAGACAGCTGAGCCTCGACTCCTGCGGGAAACCCCTCTTCATCTCCGACTAGAGTGGAGGACTGACTGGCTTCTCTGAGGCCACTGGAGGCAAGAGCTGTCAGGCCTCCAGATGTCCCTGAGCAAAGGGAGGCTCCTCTGTCCCCCAAAGCCCAGGGAGCTCAGTCTGGCATGACTGGTGCCCAGACTCTGTGCCTTCCTGTCTTCCTGGGAGGGGCTGCTGCTTCCTGAAAGGGGGTGCCGAATCTGCCTGAGGCCTGGGAGGCCTGGGGTTCTGTGTACAGCCCCCTGCACAAGCCCCAGCTCCTGTGTGATATCACAGTGCCATGGAGTCTCTGGACCCCCAGAGGCAGACCCTCCTGTAGTGGATAAGCTGGCCTGCGTGGGCTGAGGGGAAGGGGCGTGTTCTTGACATCCTGTGCCTCTTGGAAGCCCTCTCTCAAGGGCCCCCAGGGTCTGTGTGGACTGCATGGCTTTGTCTGGGCTGGGCTGGTCTGGGGACAGTGCTGGTTTGGATTCCTCTTTTGCTCTTTTCTTAAAAAATATTTCCCTTCCTTTCCCCTTGGCATCCTGCCCTTCCTGCGGCCTGCTCTGTCCTCCCTCCTTCCGTTCTGCTCCCTCTTCCAGGTCTTCTCTGCTTCTAACCCCAGTGCAGAGGGGCCGTCAGGGGCCCTCAGCCTCCTGGCTCCCTCTTCCTCCATGTCTTCTCAAACAAGTCCACCATCGAGGGGCTCAGCGACCAGCAAGTGTCCCTTCAGGGCCGGGCAGGTTTCCTGGGCCTCCAAGGAGGAGCAGTGAGGTGCAGGGGCACCAGGCCTGCATGACGGCCCCCCTCCAGGGTCTGGTAGGGACAGGCCCAGGGGCTTCCGCCCTCCACCCTGTCAGAAGGACGGAGGGGTTTCCTGGCTAAGAGCAGGGGTTTATCACGTTCCGATTGCATCTGCTCAGTGTACAGACTTCGGGTGTCAAAGCCATCAGCCCCACTCCTGCTGGCAGGACGGGGCCTGAGATGGGAATCCAGGGAAGTTCAAAGGTCCCCGAAGCGTCAAGGAGTCTAGGTAGAAAGGGTGGCTGAGGGCTGAGGGGGCCGCGCCTTTCGTTTTCATCTCTCAACTTTGCTTTTCCGCAGTGAACAGAGTGCCCAGATATCAGGGACGTGCATGTAAAGGAAAGCTTGTCTTTATGGTCTGGCTGAGCCCGGGGGAGGGCAGATGTGCCTGAGCTGGGCTTGGTTCAGGTGCCCAGGACTTGCCCGAGACCCATGTGCTCAGCCTTGGCAGTGAAGGACACCTCGCCTGCCTGCGACGATTAACGAGAGGCCCGACCTGCTGGCCCAGCTTTCCACGTCGGCACTGTGTTTCCAGAGGGGCTGTGCATCCGGGCGGTTCTCGCTGCAGTCCTGGGGCCTGGGAGCCAGCATGCAAAGGCCCGGCTCATCACACACACTTGTGCACACACTCGTGCACGTACACTCTTCACGCACACAAATGCTTGGTGGTGTGCGCCCACGGTTGCATGCAGAGACACGCATGCAGACACATGCACACACGTGTGTGCCTGCTGCCCATGTGTATGTCCAGGCGCCTGTGTGCAACCCAGGCCTGGAGGGCGATGACCCTCTCGTGCCTCCAGGGGGACCTGCACTGGCTGGCAGCACTTAGTGGGGCCTGTGCCTAAGCTCCAGGTTGGCTGGTCATTCCTCTGCCTTGGCCAGGCCTGGAGTGGCAGGTGAGTGGCCTAGAGACCTGGTCATTCCTAGGTGGGCAGCCAGCAGGCATACAGATTTCTAAGTGGCCACTAGGGCCCCACCTGGACCTGGGGGTCCCTGACTCGGGGTCCCTGACTCAGGGTCCAGCAAGCCTGTGAAAGCTTGTGCTGCCCTGTGGGCCCTGCTGAGGGGAGCAGGGTCCAGGTCTTCCTAGAGAGCAGGTGCTGGGTGGGCCTGCTGGCTCCCAGCATGGAGGGAGTCAAGCGGGCCGTCCGGGTCCTGGGCCCGGCAGGCAGGCAGGGCTGGGGGCTGAGCAGGGCCTTGTGTTCCAAGCACTTCTCGAGCAGCAGGGAGCCCTGGTCCTCCACAGAGTGAAGCTGGGGCCCAGGGAAGACCCAGGAGGACCTGGAGCCCTGGCAGGAGCCACTGCCCCTGCTGCACAGAGACAGTGGTCAACATGGCTGTTGGGAGCTGGGAGCACGGGAGCTGGGTGTCACCTTGGGGTGGCTATGAGACATGTGGGTCCCAGGGCTGTCTGGGGTCAAGGCCCAGCCCTGCCCCTTGGCCCCTGTGACCTGGGGTGAGCCACTCTATGCTCCCTACATTGGTCCATGTTCCTAGAGGAGAGTGGGGGCATCTCAGGTGCAAGACCCTGGGCCTGCCTTGTTGGGAGAGCTGTACCAGGGGAGGCCTCTTGGGGCTGCTCTGGACCTGGGTTGGCCTGACTTCTGGGAAGTGACTCTGCGGGAGTTGGGCCACTCCCTGCCCCTCTGGCCTGTGTGGCCTTTGCTACATTGTGCAGTTCCTGGGCTCTGTTGCTAACCTTCAGCAGGGATGTGAGGAGAGGAGAGAGTCACTGCAGGAGACCAGGGTGCTGGGCAGCTGGTGCTACTGTCCTGGTGCTCAGAGAAGCCCAGGCCTGCACAAGGTGGGAGGAGGTTCTGACTGGGCGATGTCCTGGACACTAAAGCCCAGTTCGTGAGGCCAGTGCTGCCCAGAGCTCACTGGGCAGGTAGGTGCCCAGTCTGGCAGGGGCTATCCCCACCTTGAGCCAGTGTCCCCTCCAGGGCCAACAGGTTTGTGGACACCCCTTCCTGGCTAACCCCTGCCACAGCCACCCAGCTCCAGCCGTGACTGTGGCATGTGGTCCCGGCTGTGCCTGCCTCCAGACTGCCTGCTGGGAGGGCACCAAGCCCCTTCCTCCCAAGCAAGGAGCTTCCCCAGTGAACTGCAGCTGGGACGTTTCTGCAGGAACCAGCGCCTCCCGTCTCCTGCAGCGGCTGGCCTCGGAGCCCTAGAGCCCCTGCCTGGCGTGGCTTCCTTCAGAGCAGAGATAAGGCTCTTGGCATCTTGTGGGCTGAAGAACCCGCCTAGGCGCTGTGCTGACAGGCAGGCGCCAAGGCAGACAGGCAGCCAGCCCGCCTCCCGCTCCCCCGCCCCCACCCCTGTGCCTGGGGTCCTCTTCCAGCTGGTGGCAGGAGTGGGTGCTCACTCCCTTTTGGCTGTTTCCCTTCCTGGGCCCCCAACACCCTGCCAGATGGTGCCAGGCTCCCCAGACTCCCTCCCGGGTCCTTCCCACGGTCCCATGCCTGTGTTATGGCCAGGCCAGGGGACACTCCAGCCAGCAGTGTCCTCTGGAGCCTCGTGGCCGGGGCGGCAGCCCTATGGAAGTGCACAGAGGAGCAGGAGGGCCTGCCTGGGAGTCTGCGCAGAAAAGCCGGGTCCCTGGCCCCCTAGGCAGAGCCGTGCTGCCAGTTGGGGCCACTCTCCTCCGTGGATGAGGTCAGATGCTGCACGCAGGCCACCATGCAGCTGGCCCCAGTGTGGCTTAAAAACGGAACGGGAACAAATCCACAGTGTGATTGCAGTGGCCGCGTGGGAGCGTGTCCTTTGGGAAGTAGAACAATCTGCCACTCTCTGCTGTCCACCCATTCCCCGCTGACCCTTTGTGACTGCCCTGGCTCAGATATTATTTCACGGAAAGGACAAACCATTGCTGACTTGCTGTGGGCCCGAAGCAGGACCCCGTCCCTTCAGGGTCTCGGTTTCTTTGTCCCTGGGCTGATGTCCATGTCTTGGGCCGCTCTGAGCACTGCTCCGGGTTACTGGTGTGAGACCCAGAGGCCCATGTGCACCCCGTGCCCTGTGCAGGCGGGAGGGGTATGCCTGCACGTGCGAGCCATGCCGGGGCCCCGCGGGGACACGCAGCCACAGCCCTCAAGGGTGGCCCCACTGCTTGTGACTGAGTCTCCAGGCGTTTTCTCCGCTGGTGACTGCTGAGAGCTCACCCTCTCTGGTGGGGGGTTCCCCGTAGCTGGGGCAGGGGATCTAGAGGGGGCTTGGCATGTGAGAGGCTATTTTCGTGTCTGTTTTCATGGGACTAGACCCAGAGATCCTTCTCTGATCCCGAGAGGAGAGGCTCGGTTGGGTAGAATACACGCAGCAGGTTTCTCAGCCAGGCTTGGTGAGACCTTGACAGACGTCACTCAAGAGAGCTCTGCGGTTGGACAGCCAGGTGGAACCAAATTACATGGCCCTGAAAGGAGGGTCCCTGGAGGGCTTTCTGCCGTGGCCTTTGGGGTATCACCGAGCGCTGGGCTGGGCTGGGGGCGAGGACAGTGTTTGTAGCAGTTTTCAAAGGTGCGGACTGCAGCCCGGGAGGATGACTGTTGCTGAGCCACTCTTGAGCAGTGCTGGCGGCTCAGCTCTGCGCCCTCCCACGGGGAGCCCCTCGCAGGAGGGGCTGGACCTCATCCTCCTCCATGGGGTCTACTGCAAAGAGGGACTCACTTCAGCTCATGGGGCGGGAGCCACACACAGAGGCCCCCCGCCAGCAGCTGGCCTCTCGGAGCTGGAGGGTGCAGGCGTGGGGACCTACCTGCCTCCAGGACGTTTTCTGGGCAGGGCAGGCCTGTTCACCAGCTGGTGCAAAAGGACGGGGGGTGGGAGGGGTCCTGACTTGGTCCCCAGCAGGTGGGCCACCGCAGTCCTCTGAACCCCTGCTTCCTCCCCAAAGGCTGCTCACCCTTTCCCCTCCTGTGGGGCTGATAAGTCATGCAGCAAGGGCAGCATTTGGAAGGGAGGAGGCTTGTCCTGGAGATAAGCCTGTGAAGCGAGAGCAGGTCCTCACAGGGCCAGGGAGCTGCTGCCGGGGCCTGCGTGGAGCCGCGGGCGGGCGTTGGCCTGGCCCCGTGGTGGCCTTCTCCTCATCGGCTTTGCCTGATGCTGATAAACCTGCTCGCTCTGGCCTGAGGCCTTCTCCAAGGCTTATCTGTTCCCAAGATCCCCGGCCATGGCTGGCGACACCAGGGCCCTGCCTCCCGCCCCATGGTCCGTCAGGGGTGGGAGGGAAAAAGCTCCCCTCTTCTCCTGGCCCTCTTTCCCACTCAGGGCTGTGGGGGGCATGGCCTTGTCCCCTAGCCCTCAGATCCTGCATGCTAATGCCTCTCCCTGGGTCATGCCTGTGACTCTGGAACCTCATCCAGGGGTCCTCAAGTTTCGCATTTGTATCTGTAGCTCCTTTGCTCCTGAGGAGGGGCGGCCGGCCTGGAACCACTGACGACAAGCTGGTGAAGCCCTGGTGTTACGGGGGGAGTGGAGTCAGGGCCTGTATGACGAGGCACAGCTGCATGCAGGTCCTGACCACCAGCCCCACACTATCCGTGACCAGTCAAGAACTGACCAGAGGCGCCCCTGCCCTCCAAGAACTGAACTAGCGCATTCCTGGGAGCAGCAGAGCTACCTTTGACCCCCAGGCCCCTTCTTTGGTTTCTGGGTGGTGACAGTCAGCCTCCTGCTATTCACTTCCTAGTTGTGGCCACTTGCCCTCTGATCCATGACCAGTTGACCAGGAGGTCCTGGGAGTCCTTGGGGATGAGTCTGGGCCCCAAGACTCCAGTGAACAGGCTCTAGTGACTCCTTCCGATTTGGGGTGGGTGAGGGCACCTCAGGATCCCTGAGGCTAGTTTGGGATGGAGGCCCATTTGCTGTCCAATCTCCTGGTTGGAGGCCAACAAGAACCTTAGAGGCCCTTCAGGTCAGCCCAACACTTAGCAAGGAGCTTATCCACCACAGAAGTGAGTCTGTTGTCTTCACATAGCAGAGGACATTTGGGCAGGGCTTTGAGGCATGAGTAAGAGTTTGGTGGATGAGATGAGAGGAAAGAGCTCTCACAGCAGAGGGTGCAGTTAGGGTGGTCAGAGGGTCTCTTGGTGCACAGGGAGTGGACGCTGTGAGTGAGCAGTGGGACCTGGGTTGCTGGTGGAGGTGAGGCCGGACCCCGGAGGTCGGGGTGCCAAGGAACTGGGCTTCCACTGGGAAGGTGTCCAGCGCCAAGGCAAGAAGTGCCCGTTCCGTTCCTGATTCTTGAGGCACAGCCCTCTGTGGGGTTTGCTTTGTGACTTTGAATTGCAAGAGTAACTCATGGTCAGGTGTCAAGATAGCACCAACCTCTCAAGAAGCAGGCAGCTCCACTCCCCAGCCCTGGGTCCTGTCCTGCTGCCCCACCGCTCACTGCCCGGCAGCTGCATGGCATCCTTGGAGTCCCTGGAGGCAGGCATCCAGGGGTGTCTGTTGGACCCTTTGGCCCATGCAACCTCACAACCCCTGGTGACTAGGGACGGCCAGGGCACATGCTGCTTAATCAGCGTGGCCAGGTCCCTGTCCAGAGGTGGCGACGGATGCCAGGGCCTCTGGCCGGAGGCGGCTTCCTCCCCTCGCCAGCCTGAGGTCTCGTTTTTACCCTGGTGGCCGGTGGCTGGGGCAAGGACTTTCCCCTGTGCTTGCCCTGGCTTCAAGAGAGCCCAACGCCCTCTGCTCAAGACAGCTTGGGCCTCGGGTCCCCAGGCTCTGCCCAGCGGCCTGTGGGCTCCTGGCCCCTTTGCCCCAGCTGAGCTCCGAGAGCTCACAAAGAGGCAGCTCTGGACTTTGCGCCTGGGCCAGGGCCAGGGAGAGGGCGTTTCCCAGCACAGACCGCCCTGACCTTTGGCAGCACCCCGAATGCAGATGGGGGATGGAGCTTGCCCGGCGGTTGGCGCCCTGTGGGTGGGGGCCGCCCCAGAAAGGTGGCGCATGGCACGGCCCGTAGCAGTTGGTGACTCACCCCTCACCCAGCCGCGGGGTTGGGGTGATGGCTCAGTGCCCCAGTGTGTGCCCTCGAGCCCTGCCCAACTGCACCCCTCCTGGCAGCTGAGCGGAGGATAGCGGGGCTCTCCCGAGGACCACACACAGACCCACCCATTCCCACTCAAGGGACACTGAGTCCGGGAGCATGTGTAGCCACTGGTGCTGTCAAGGAGCCGCTGGTCACTGCAGGGTGGGGGACAGCATGGGTGCAGCACGCAGGGCCACCAGGGCAGCCTGCTCACACGTTCCCGCAGCCAGCGGGTACCTCTGTCTCCCAGAGCCCTTCACACTGGACCTGGAAGGTGGACTCTGAGCCGGTGCTCAAGGGAGCCAGGCTTCTGCTCTGTGCGCCTTGGGCAGCCTGCTGGGCCCGTCCTGACTCAGTGTCCTCGTCTGCAGAGTGGGGCAGGAGAATCTGGCTGCAGCAGACGGTCCTGGGCTAGGGCCTTCCCTGGTGGCTGTCGCCACAGTCTTGTTAACTGAATGAAGTGGGCGTATTCGGGGTTCTAGCGCCTGGGGCTCTCAAGACTCCATCTCTGTGCCTCCCACCTGCCCCGCTGAGCCTGGAGCCTCTGACCCCCACTCCTCATGCTGACGGTTTTCCCCAGAGGCCAGGTTTGGGGGCCTCCAGCTCAGGGGTCCCCAGACCTTTCTCTTTGCAGACCCTTCAGGGTGTCCCCTCTTCCACTAAGGCCCAGAGCCCCACATGCCCAGCACCCTTTCCTCCCTGGAGGGAGTCTCTACCTGCCCCCTACCCCCTGCCTGCCCCAGTCCCTGGGCTGGTCGAATCTCCTCCAGCTTGACCTTGATGTAGAGGGCTGGAACTCTGAGCCAGTTTGCTTGTTTGGCCAGAGTGGACGCAGCAGCGAGGGGCTTCCCAGGGGAGAGGGCGCCTCAGCTGGGCTTTGGAGGGTGAGTAGGAGATTTCCTGGAGGAAGCACGTGGTGGAGGGAGGCTGGAGGGAGGTGTCCTGCCGGGCTGTGCGCCGCGCTCGCCGGCCGGCCGGCTTGGGAACACCCTGCTGGTGCTTCTTTCTTGGGCAGCAGAGTTGCTTCTGGAGCCTGGGAGTGACGTGCCACTTTGCAGATGGAGGAGAGGCCCTCCTTCCAGCCCCTCCTGCCAGGGTGGGTGCCATTGGAGAAGTGCCCCAGGACGCAGGAGGTTGCACAGTGGGGCAGGGAGGGCATCCCTGGGCACGTGGTGGCAGGAGGCCCTGAGGATGGACCTGCAGTGTGCTGGGCGCCGGGGCCTCAGGACAAGCCCTTGCCCTCATGGGCTCAGAGGGGGAGAGAATAAATAGGAGGGGGGACAGGGAGTGAGGAGGGCTCGGAAGACCGTGGCCTAGAGGCAGGGGTTCCATTGGTGGGACCGCAGAGGCCTCCGACAGGGTGCAACATGGCAGTGGTGCTGAGGACCGCAGGAGGGGCCAGGCAGGGAAGGTCTGGGATCTTCTAAGAGTGCAAAGGTCCTGGGTGGGGAGTCTGACGTGCTTGAGGGAGAGAAAGGGGCGGAGGAGACCCATGGTCCCTCGTGGAGGGCTGGGGCATGGGGGTGGCTCTGTCCTGTGTGGCTGTGCAGAGCCCGGGAAGGAGGCGGGCGCCTGGTGTTTGGTACCTGGGGCACCCTGTGGGAGGCCCCTCCTCTGTGTGCCTGCCCTGCCTGGCAGCTCCTGGGCAGCTGGGAAGGGCTGTTTGGTCCTGTGCTATACCAGGCCAGGCAGACCTAAGCACCTGCCCCCTTGCCCACCTCCTCAGCCCCAGCTGGCGTGCAGCAGCTGCAGAGGTCAGGGGTCCGGGCAAGCCAGGGAGGGCACCTCTTCCCCCAGGTGGGGTCTCCCTGGGCCCACACCACAGCTGCCCCCGAGCAGGGCACGGCCCAGACGGCTGAGGCCTTGCAGGGTCTGCAGCAGCAGGACAGGCCTGGGGCTGTGGCTGAGTCCCTGCCCACTTCAGCCTCTAAGGAGAGGCTGCCTCACAGGACCTGGGGTGGCTCCCAAATCCTCAGCCTCAGGCCTGGGGAGGGTAGAGGATGGCTGTCCCTGGGCCATGGCTAAGCCTGCTGCAGGCCTGGCAGCCTGGCACTCTACCCTGTTTCCTGGAGCCACCCCGCACCCCCTCTCCACTCTGGGTTTCCCACGTCCTGCCAAGGGGACTTGTGGCAGGGAGATGACCGGGCCGTCTGCTCGAGTGGTCTCCCAGTGGCCACACCACACCCCCACCTGCTCCAGGCATCCACCTCTGACTGCAGCGGGGCCCCAGCCCAGGCCAAGCCCCCATGTCCTGGGGACTGTCTACTTCTGAAGGCCTGGACAGCTCCCCTCTGCATCTCTGCACACAGTAGGTGTCCAGTGAGGCAGAGTTGAAAAAGAGATCTACTGGGCACACAGTAGGACCCTGGGGCAGAAATCAGGGACCAGGTCTCCAGGGCTCAGCCAGGATGGGCAGAGTGAGAGGAGGAAGCAAGGGCCTTCTGAGTGCAGGGTGGGCTTGTGGGGTGGGCGGGCCTGCTTCCCTGTGCTGGCTCTGAGGCCCCTGGGACTGCACAGTGGCGCCATGCTTGGGAGGCTGTGCCTACTCCCTGACCTGGGGGTGTCCACTCCTGCTCTCTGGACGCTTGTGGAAGCTGAGGCCCAGCCCTGGAGGCCCGAGCTCTGTGGTGGAGGGTCTTCTGCCTGGGACTAGACAGGTTGCTGGTGGACTGCACCCTCTCTGGTGGCTCCAGTGATGGGTGGCAGGAGGACCACATGGTTCATCTTCTTGGCCCCTCCCCCAGGGCTCCTGAAGCAGGGCACAACTGACCCAGGGCCTCGAGCCACCCAGATTATTTCTGTCCAGTTCTGGGGTCAGAGGTTCAGGATGGAACGTGAGGGGCCAGAGTCAGAGTCAAGGTCAGGCTCTCTCTTGGGAGGGCCCCCTGCCTCTTCAGCTCTGAGTGGTGGGGTGGTCACGTCACCCCAGTCTCTGCCTCTGTCCTACCTGGCTCCTCCCTAGGTGTCAAGATCACATTCCCCTGCTTTTCTCACAGGGACACCATGGCTGCATTTGGGTCCCACCTGGATGCTCTCCCGTCTCAAAGTCCTTAGCTTAGTCACATCTTCAAAGCTCTTTTTGACACTTAAGGTGACCAGTTAGCAGGCTCTGGTCTGGACTTCTTCAGGGCTGATATTCCATCAGAGGGGGTATTGCCATCACCCACTTGCTCCCACGGCACCAGGCATCGGAGCCTAGGGCACCCTGAAACCAAAGCTCCTGGGCCCCCTCAGACCAGTACAGAGCTCCGCTGGACCCTCGGTGGGAGCTGAGGTCCAGGAAGGCAGGCAGTGGCCCAGGTTGTGCTGCAGGGTGGGTGTGGGTGGGCCCAGCCTCAGGCTCACTCCCAAGCAAGGGAAGGGGTGCTCCTGACTTGCTCCCCTTGTGCCTTCCCTGGGTGGAGTCCCCACGTACTCAGCCCCCACCCCGACTCTGGGTGAGGACCAGATTGGGGATGCTGAGTGGAGATCTGAGCTATTTGTGGGGAGCGTTTATGGGGGTCCGATGGGTGCGGTTTGCTCTTGGAGTCGCGTTGCTCTGGGGCAGTCTGCACATGTAGCACCCCTCCACCCAGACCCCCGGAGTCTGCGAGATGTGGGGGTGGGCTGTGCACAGGAACTGGCCTGCTGGCATCGGCTCCCCAGGGGGGGATGCTGCAGCCAGGTGGGTCTCTAGTGCAAGGCCCTGTGGGACACTGGCCTGGCCTTGGGTGCCGACAGAGCGCCAGATTGCCCGGGTACTCAGCTCCTTCCTCTGGAGCAGGTCCGGGAGATGTTGACTGGCACAAACACCACCAGCTAAATATAGCTGTGGAACTTCCCGGAACACATCATTCCAGGTACCCAGTAGTGAATGCCTGACAGCAGGCGGTGTCTTCAGAGCCTGACCCACCCTGATGTCCAGCAGCATGGCAGGATGTCGCTCCTAGACCCCAGCCCTGCCTGGGAGGTGGCAGGGGTTCCTGGGGCCTGTGGGGTCCCTGCAGATGTGCAGAGCAGGCAGAGCTGTGGTAAGCGGGCCCTCAGCCCCTGGAGGGTAGGGATGGTGGCCAAGGCTGGCGCCTGCCTGTTGGAGTGGGTGGAGGGGTCTCTGGGCCCCAGGGAAGCTGTGAAGCCCTCTGGCCGGTTCAGCCTCACATGCACTCACCCCAACCTTGTCCTTTCTGTCTGGTAAGCTCTCCTTCCATCTTCCCAGGGGGACCAGAAAGATCCCACCTGTCTCCCCTGCTGCCTGCCAGAGTGGCACAGGGTTGTTGGTTGACCACCCAGTGAGGACAGATGGACAGGACCCTTTTGGAAGGATGCGGGGACCCGGCAGCCCCAGTGAGACCCCCTCTGCAGCTCTGCACCCTGCTTCTCATGGAGGCCCAGGACAGCTCTCAGGACCCCTTGCAGTCCCTCGGCAAGGTCCCAGCCAGGTGCAGCAGGGCAGGAAGGGCCCCATCCTGCGTCTGGGTCAGTCCTCAGCCCTGAGCATCCAGGGCTCTCTGGACCCCCACACACTCCGGGTCCCTTTCAGTCCCTCACTCCTGCAGGGTGAGCAGGTGGTTAACAGTGACGCACTTGCACGGGGAGGCTGGGTGGGCAGACGCAGGAGCACACCTCTGGCCGCAACAGAGCTGGCGCATCCCGGGGCAAACCCGGGCCTGAGCTGGCCCAGCTCTTGAAGTGGTAGGCCTTCCTTACAGTGGCCAGTCTGTCTGTCCTTGGACTCCCGAGGACAGTGGCATTGTTGAGGTGAGGGGACTAGGGCCTGCGACTGCTGGCGTGGAGCTCAGGGGAGGCAGAGAGCTTAGCTCCTGGTGGGCTCATGCCACACCCCCTTCAAGCCAGGAGAACTGCTGCCCCGCCCCACGCCCAGGGGTGTCTGAGCAGCCATTCAGAGCCCACATGTATTCTGGGGCCTGAGACCCTCTCCCATGGCTCCTGGGCCTGCGGGGGACGACAGCGTCCAGCGGGGGGTGGGCGCCCCCTGGTGGTCTTGTGGGACATTTCCCTGGGACCTGACTCCTCTGGAGTCCTGGGGAGCCTGGCGAGGCCCCAGGCGTCCTGCTTTAGGTCCCATTGGGACTGCAGCCCACAGCAGGTGGACGAAACCTCCTCATACCCTGCAGACCAGTGTTGGCGTGGACAGGCCCCAGATTCTCCTTTCTTCATGCTAAATTAAATCCAGGCGAGTGCAGCCGGCTTAGACACGTGTTCGTTTATTCCACATGGAAGGGGAAGAACACACAGGGGCCCGGGGGCAGGGCTGTGCCCCACACCTCCTCCTGCGGCTCGGGAGGGGTGACGTGCCCTCGCCTGGGTCTACAGGGCCCTGCCCTTGGTGCCTGGGGTTCCCGGCCTCAGGCTCAGTGCCTTGGCCCAAAGCTGCCACTGTACCTGTTTCGCCAAGGCTGCGGCAGTGCCAAGGCCCTGGGGATGGGCAGGGCTGCTGCTGGGGAGGCCCTTGGAGGACAGGCTGCAGGTCTTGGTGCCTGGGGACTTCCTACCAGGGAGCAAGGCCTCCACAGACCACAGAGGCAGCTGGGGTGGAGAGCTGGCCTGAGGTTGGCAGTGCCCGAGGGCAGCCCCAGCCCTGTGCCCATGAGGAACCTGTTCACAGGACGAGGGCTCCCAGGACAGGCTGACCATACCTTGCATGGCATCAAACGTGCACGGGGGACAAGGACACCCACCAGAGTGTGGCTGTCGAGCCCGACCCCTTGGACCGGGGCTGGCCCACCTGGTCCTGCTGAGCTCCGGTGGTGCGAGGGCGAGTGGCTGCTGCAAGGCCCCCGCCAGGCAGTGCAGGGACTGGACCCCGAGTGCCCGAGGACCTCCCTGCAAGCCCAGCTGCAAAGGCCGTGACGGCCAACCCTCTCGGGGTCACTCAAACCAGGCTTCACTCCCGGCGGCGTCTCTGTTTGTCCTTTGGCACACGTCAGCCTCAGGGAGTGGCAAGGACAGCATGCGGAGGGCCCTGGACCGTCCCCTGCCTCCCCAGGGCGCATCTCTGTGGGCACCAGGAAGCCCAGGGCACAGGCACTGTCCGGTCTCTGCGTTGACCCACCGGAGAGTCCCGAGCCCCTGCCATGAGGCCATTGCGAGCAGCGCCTAGGGAGCAAGTCTCCACGTGGGGCAGTGCACAGATGGCCCACGGAGCCTTGAGGCAGGAGCCGGGTCCCTGTGCTGACGGAGCAGAGCTAAGCAGGAGCATGCTCGGGGGAGGAGGAACAGCATCGGGGCAGAGGGAACAGCACATGCAGCGGCTCAGTGCACCTGCACGGGACTCTGTGGGGGTGGGGGGAGCCCATTGCCCCAGCGTGGAGCACGGTAGAGTGAGGCTGAGTCTGGGGAGCCAGGACCTTCCCTTCCCTGTCTGGTGCCACACACTCTGAAGGTCCCCATTATCCTGGCCCCTTGACTCACAGCTGGCACGTGCTTCTCTTGGGCCTTGCCTCTGGAAGTGCACCCAGGGGACACCCAGGAGGAATCACTTTTTTCCACAGCAGATTTCCATGAAGAGGGGCACAGCCAAGGGGAGGGCAGGCCTACCGCCAGCCCGGCCGGGTGTAAGGTGCTGTGAGCCCCCGTGGCGGGGATCTGCTGTGTGCATGCCCCTGGATTCAAGGGCGACAGGCATGTGTCCAGGAGTGGTTCCTGTCCCTGGCCGTCTGTCTAGAAGCCCCAGCTAGCTTCAGAAGAGGGAGACTGCAATGAAGGATCAGCACGGGCTCAAACAGGATCTGGGGGACACGGAGGTGCAGGGAGGGGGTAGGTGACAAGAAGGAGGGTCTGGGGCCTGGGGTCTCCTCTCTGGCTGGGCCCTGGTGCTGGCCCAGGGACCACGCCTCAGCTGCCTGGCTTTCTCCCTGGAACATGGTTGCTGGCACCAGGCCATCTGCAGCGTTTCCCTCCTTGTTAGCAGGGACCCAGGTGCTCTGAGAGGGCAGCAACCCTCACACAAGGTCCTGCGGCGTGTTCTGTCCATTGTTGGAGCTGCCCTGACCCCTGGGCTGATTTGGGAACATGGCTCAGCTGAGCTGTCGGGGGGGCGGATCACAAGTGGCACTTCCTCTGAGTGCAGTGTGGAGGTTGTCGCTGGGTGCCACCCAGCTGTTGTGTTTGGGTGCACCCCGGCAAGAGAGTTCCAGCCACCCAAGCCTCTGCGCATGAGTTTTGGCCGTGGTGGCCTCTGGGCAGTGGGCACGCAGGGACAAATGGCCAGCCCTTGCCCTCAGAGTGTCCCCTCATGGGCCAGCCCTGGGAACAAGTGAGCATCCTGTGATTCACTAGCCACGTGGTGGGAGAGGGGCTTTTGGGAGCCCACCCTATTCCCCTCATAGACGCCAAGCGCTGGGGCTGGTGCGGGTGTCAGGAGTGCAGGACGTCCGGGGTGCTAAGCCTGCCCTGGGGAAGCTCAGAGCCCTGGGGAGGCCCCACAGCAGCACCCCACAGCCTCATCCGAGTCCAGAATGCAGTGTGGATTTGCATGCAGCCCTGTGGCCGCAGGCTGCCTGCCCTCGCCACCCGAGACATGCCCTGTGCGTGTGCGGCATCCCACCAGCAGGGGGCGCCCCAAGGATGCCTGCCGTGCAGCCCGCCTGTCTGGGGCAGAGGGTGTGCAGACGCCTCCTGCTGGTGAGTGTGCGTGAGCGTGTCTCTGCACTGTTCGGGCTTGGAGAGCGATTCCCATGCAAACCAGTGCCCAGCTCTCCGAGAAGCTGGCCGGCAGTAATGTCATCTTGGACCCCCTGGCTGTACGATGGGGACCCCCTGACTGGATCCAGGACCAGAATCTTCTCTCTTGATCCCAGGGTGGCGCAGCACCTGGAATCATTTGTACTCCCCAGAGGGGCACTGAGCTGGAACCAGCTGCTCTGCGCACCTGGGAATCAGGTGTGTGGGGCAGGGCCCTCGGACCCAGGTGCAGCCTGGACTCAGGACTGGTATGACTGGTGAGGGCCCTGGAGGTGGAGACCCCACCCCAGCAGAGCTGAGTTCCCCGAGCTCTCCCTTGGGTCCCTCCCTGCCCAGAGTGTGGACCTTGCTCACAGAGGCATCCGGGTCCCAGCTGAGGCTTGGGTCTCCAGGTGAGTGTGGGGCATTTGCTCACCTGCAGTTCTGCCCAACCACCCCTGCCTGGTGGGGGTCTTGAGCACCTGGGGTGGGCCTAGAAGGTGCACGGCACTGGGTTGTCACAGGAGGGTGTGCCAGCCCTCCTGCTGGGTCACGAGGGTGGGGCGGGTCCAGCGCCTGGAGCTCCATGGCAGGGGTGCAGGTATGCGGGCAGCCCCCCCACTCCTGGGGGGTGAGTGTGCTGCCTGAGGGCTCCGCTGAGGGCGGGGGGCTCTGTGGCACAGGCTGGCAGCTCTCACCAGTGGCTCTGGGCCTCCAGCAAAAGGTCCCTCAGTCCTTCCTGGGGGACACTTGGAGCAGGCATGGTGTGA
Source organism: Sciurus vulgaris (assembly GCF_902686455.1). NCBI lineage: Eukaryota > Metazoa > Chordata > Mammalia > Rodentia > Sciuridae > Sciurus > Sciurus vulgaris. The sequence goes on from NC_136462.1 coordinate 202,970,290, forward strand.
GGGTCCCCACGATACACCCACTGCCTGGTCCTCCCTGGGGGCCGACTCCCCCATGCCCTCCGGCTCGTCCGAGGACGGGTGGTGACGGCTGTCACTGACAGCATGCTTATGACTTTCTTTCTTGCACTGAGGATTGAACCCAGGGGTGCTCTACCACCAAGCTACACCCCAGCCCTTTTTATATATTTTATTTTGAGACAGGGTCTTGCTAAGTTCCCCAGGCTGACCTTGAACTTGCCATATTTCCGTCCAGCCCCCCCCCCCCCCGAGTCTCTGGGATTATAGGGGTGACCACCATGTCCAGCAAGAGTACTTTCTAATGGGAACATTTTAAAGCTAAGCTATTTAAACCCATGAGCTATTTAAACCCTATCAAGCCGTGGAGGGTGGTTCAAGTTGCTGCTTCCCATAGGGTGCCCATCAGGTGGGTGAGGTTGCTTAGCTGCCTCCCCCACTGCCCATATCATAGCTCTTGGCTTTGGCATAAGCTCCTTCCCTGCAAGGAGCAGCAGGAACATGTTCTTGGCAATACTGGGCTGGGACCAGAAAGTTCCTGCAAGATCATTTTAAGTTGCTTCTGCCCCAGGGCCTTTGCACCCCCTGCTCCTTTACATTCAGCTTGACTCTCAGACATCCTGGTTATCTCTTCCTTGTCCCTCAGCCTGACAACTTGTCAGAGACCTCCCAGGCTCTGGTTGGGGGCTGTGACTTCAGGGAACTGAATGGGAAATGTGACCTTATCAGCAGGCCTTTGGGTCCCCTGCTGTTACCCCTCTGATACCAAAGTGCCAGGTGTCAGGCAGGAGACAGGATGGCTGAGCCAGAGTTGAGCAGGAGTGGGGGCAGGGCTGTGGGAGTGCTGTGTCCGCTTGTCCTGGCCCGGGCTTTGCACTAGGTGGTCTAGCTGAGTGCTCAATAAGGCAGCTTGATGGGCCACGGCCCCTCCAGGGATGGCGAGCTGTGTGAGGTGGCCATGCTCTCCTGCTTCCTCTTGGGCAGACCCCTCACTCCCCAAGTGTCCGGGCAGGGAGACTCCTGGTCTCCCAGACAGCTGTGGTCCTGCCCTCCCTGTGCAGGACTTGCCATCACACCATGTGAAGGGGAGAGGGGACACTGCCTGCTCTTTGTCAGCATCAGTCCCAAGGCTGTGCTTAAGGTGTCTTGAGGGCCGCCCACCTGTTGCCCACCTGGAGGGCTTGGGTGTTTCCTGGGCCCTGGGGGAATCTCCTCTGGGTTAGTTTCAAGGCACTGGGACTGAGAGGAT